>NW_016107666.1:1095851-1160052 GCF_001604975.1 Cebus imitator
CCTGCTTCAGCCTCCGAAGTATCTGAGACTACAGATGCATACCATCACACATGGCTTTTTTCTTTTTTTGTAGAGACGAGGTCTCACTATGTTGCCCAGGCTGGTCTTGAACTCCTGTACTCAAGCAATCTCTCTGCCTGGACCTCCCAAAATGCTAAGATTACAGGCTGAACCACCATGACTGTCCTGTTATTTTTTCCTCATACAAAATAAATATTCCTTTTTGTACATAATTTTTTATGTATAACTTTGTATTATGACTAAAGAAGACCCCCAAATTGCATAAACTTCAGATCCCACAAACTTGCTTATACAGGAGCTTAGGAAATGAATTTTATAGTTACCTACAACACAGAGCAGACCAGGAGAAATGTGGAGAAGAGATTTGGGAGCCAATAAGCAAAAGAAAAGCACTGCAGTGTATTAAAGGGCTCGCCAATTTTCTGTAAGGGCCAGGGAACCAGGCTAAGAAGTTTCACAACCAGAGATAATCGCTGACATCATACCAGGGAGTTGGGGAAACCTAGTTACTTCCCATTAGGCATAAGCATTACAGTTCAAGCCACCAATGCACTGATAATGAATTTTGAATAGTATCAACCCCTGATGCACCTGCCAGGGCCGTCCCCGGAACCTTGATGTAGATCTTGCAAACTGACTCACACACACGTTTGTTTGGGCCACTGACTCTTAATTCTAAGTCTGGTTTATCTACATTTGATTGGAGTAGCTGAAGTTACTTACCCTAGAGAAAAAAAAAGTAGGCCTTTTTATTCCCGTAAGATGGTAACTTCTAAGGAAAGGATTAATGTAGGGGAAAACAACAACAACAACCACAACAGATCTCCACTACAGTGTCACCACCATTAGCCCTATTTTATAGAACGGAAAGAGAAATGAAAAGTTTAACATGGAAAATAATCTGCCCACATTCAAATAGCTAGAAATGGATAGGGGCTGGAGGCTGCCTCCAGATTAGAAGACACAAATCCAAATGGCTCGAGAATCCAGCATGTGATACAGATGGGTAGAAAAAAGCAGCAGCACGGCGTGATGAAACAGATCAACAGGTCATTGATCTCCAGGACTGGTGGCAACAGGGAGTGGTGAGATTGAGGTGAACCAGCGAGCTCATGTCTGTCTAAGATGGACAGCTGCCCTCAAGCTCCTCCTGGCTGTGGCTCCATGGGAATGTTCCCCAGTGGGGTCTTCTATGCAGATTGTAAAAGAGGGGTTAGAAATCTAGATTTTTATTGTGAAATGTGCTGTTTTTTAAGTATTGTTAATAACTGAAAAAACTTTGTAACTATCGTTTGGGCCATAATTGTTGTATAAACCCATCTGCTACTTATTACCCCAGGCTTCTATTTGCAATTTCTGCTCCAGAGTAAGTGAGCCCTCACCCACTAAATTACATTGTTATACTTCTTCTTTTCAATTAATTGCATTTTTAAAACCCTCTTTTAACTCCCAGCCTTTACTTTTCCTCTTTACTTGACCAGGGCAGAGTTAGAAGGTCTGAATTTTCAGTCCTGGCATAACTGCTTATTAGCTGTACAATCCTGAGTGAATTCTTTAACTTCCTAAAATCTTAGGTCTTTATCTGGAAAATGGAAAAAAAAAATCCACTCTGCCTACCTCCTGAAGTTATGAGAATCAAATGAAGAAATGAATATGAATGTTTTGAAAGCTATCAAAATCTACCAAAAAGTCAGTATATTTCTTTTCACGATAACCTTAATTTTCAGAAAAGTAATTAGCCAACATTTCTCCTTTCCGTTTATATAAAATAACACCTTAATTTTTCTTCCGTCTCTGATTCTACCCTATCCTCCTTGGCATTTCACAAATGATTGCCTTGTAGTCAATAAGCTCATTAACCACTTCCCTGAACACCGCGGGAAACAACTCACCTGCCCCAAAGAACCCATATTTTGAACATAAGCATTTCTTTTTTTCCCCACATACTTTTTTCCTTTTTTTCTAACCAAGTACAACATTAATGAGTTGAACTTTTCTATGGTGATTTGAGGGTAACTGACTTGAATGAGGAGGCGGGGTTTCTCAGTGGGTTGACCGGAAGGCACAGCTTGAGTGTGAGTGTCCACACACCCCACTGTCATTCCTTGAGTTTTTTGAGTTTGTGTCATAAGCCTGAACTATCTATGTACCATATGTGCCCTGGGGAAAGCCATTCTTACTGAGAGGCAAAACAGAGCCATCACTTACATGAAGAATGGAACCCATTTGGCTATGATTTTCCTTTCCACATTTCCCTTTTCCAAACATGTTACAGAGCAAAGACGGGCGTAAGCCTCACCCTGTTTCCCTTGTGGAAACCCTCAGCTGCCCCGTTGTATATACTGACCTGGCACTATCTGCCACCAAGGAGGAATGTGGCGGGGGGGAACATCTACATATTTGATACTACAGCTTTTGTTAACTAAATAAAAACTATAAACAGAGAATCTGCAACAAAAGGAAAAGGTCCAGATTTGCAAAGCTCTTTTGTAGCTACAGGAGGCCTCTTTGAGGAGGAAATGAAGATATCTTTTAGTACAGATTCAAACAGTATGGATGGCTACTGTTATATCTTTTAAAATTTGCATCAGTGAATTATTCTATTGTCCACACGGGGTGGGTCAGAATCTGGTCTTCACCCTCATTCTTTGTATTTGCCAGCTGGGACTCCATTCTGTTTTCACAAATACACCTCTCATACACATTCACAAATATAACGTCTTCTATGAAGTCTTCCTTGATTGCACTTCCTTGATCGTCCCCGCCCCCACACACACACTTCTTCTGACCTTGACTCACAATTTAGCATCCAATGTTGTGTCCTGGTACCTAAGTGGCGGTCTCATCTGTTCCACTGGACTTGAAGGTTCAGGGCCATTATGTATACATCTCCTTTAATTTCCAGAGTGTCCAGTTCAAGGCAGTGCTTGGCACAGAATATAAACTGAGTAACGAATTTATTTACATGCAAAATCTGGCTGTATCTCATGGCTTCCAGAACTTAAGTGCTTCAGAGTAAAAACACTGACAGGGCCCTGCCTGAAGACGTGCTGTACCTGCTGTTTCTGAAAACATTGAAGGAACTGTTGAACCATCACTGATACAGATGGTATACAGTGGAATCATGTGAACAGAGAGAGGTAAAGAAAATGGTGGTCCCGACAAGGAGGGTTGTCAGCCCAAAGTCATGCAGTAGATGAATGGTAAAAGTCGCCCTCAAACCCTGGCATCCAGCTTCCAGCCTGCACTCTATCTAGTGTTCATGAACAATCACGTATCTGAAGAATCATTTCTGAACATACTGCATTTTGTCTGCTATATGGTATTTGGAGAGGTGAAGATCTCTTGTGGTTACTGTATAAAATGTCCAAACCCTCTATTTTCACAAAGGTAGAGACTTTTGTTTTGTTCACTGTGATAGTCTGAGTGCTTTTCACATACTCGGTACCAAAAAATAATTACGTAATATTAAATGACTGAGTGTCCAGAAAATCTGAGTTATTCAGTCCTACAGATTAAGCTGTGTTGCAAAAATAATGCTCAAACCTCAGCCAATTACAAAAATGAAGGACGATTTCTCACTCATGCTCCGTATCTACCATGACTTAGCAGGGAACTCTGCTCTATCTCACCTTATTCTGAGGCCCAGACTAGTAAAACAGTCATCACACCAAAGAGGAAGAGTGCACTGCAGGGTTTTACATTTACAGCCAAATGGGTGGCCTGGAAGCTATGCACCTCATGTTCACTCCAAATTCACAGGGCAGACTTCATCACACGGCCCGCCCAACCACAAGGGCCAGCAAGGGCAATCCTACCATGCTGCTAACAGGGGAAGGGCAAGAAATATGTGCAGAACAGGCTTTGGGACTTTCATGAAGAATCTTTGCTTTCAGTGTCTTTACTTCTCTTTAAAGTGATCAAAATAGGTTCAAGAAAAAGTCTGGAGGAAGCCACCCTTCATGTGTATGAGCAATGCCAAAGAATTCAAGACATCTGTTTCATTACTTCTCAGATAAGAAGCAGTATGAGGCTGGGCGTAGCAGCTCACGCCTGTAATCCCCGCACTTTGGGAGACTGAGGCAGGCAGATCATGAGGTCAGGAGTTCGAGACTAGCCTAACATGGTGAAACCCTGCCTCTACTAAAAGTACAAAAATTAGCCAGGCGTGGTTGTGTGCATCTGTAATCTCAGCTACTCAGGAGGTTGAGGCAGGGAGGATCACTTGAATCCCGGAGGTGGAGGTTGCAGTAAGCCGAGATTGCACCACTTCACTTGAGCCTGGGCAACAGAGCGAGACTTGGTCTCAAAAAAAAAAAAAAAAAAAAAAAAAAAAAAAAAAAAAAAAAAAAAAAAAAAAAAAAAAAAAAAAAAAGAAGCAATTATGAGATGTTAAGGAATCAGACTTTTCTACAGATCAACAAAGGAGTTTTGGTTGATTGCATGCAGAGTCTGAATCAATAGTGATGTGGTTTCCCCAAAGGTGAATTAAGTTTTAGTTTACATGAACAGAAATAGAACTTCTGGAATGTTGGAGGTGATAATTCTGCCTAACTCCACATTGGAAGAACCATATCTGGAATATCATATTAGTGCCTGGTGAAGAATTAGTGCAAACAGCGGAATATGACTGGATTGCTAAAGAGCTCACTATTCTACCACAAGAAGAACAAAAAAGTGAATTGAGTATGTAATGTGAATAAGAAAATACTCACAGACGCTGGGTGCAACAGCTTATGCCTGTGATCTCAGCACCTTAGGAGGTTGAGGCCGGTGGATCACTTGAGGTCAGGAGTTCAAGACCAGCCTGGCCAACATGGTGAAACTCTGTCTCTACTAAAAATACAAAAATTAGCCGGGCGTGGTGATGCATGCCTGTATTCCCAGCTACTTGGGAGGCTGAGGCGCGAGAATCGCTTGAATCTGGGAGGCGGAGGTTGCAGTGAGCTTAGATCACACCACTGCACCCCAGCCTGGGCGACAGAGCAAGACTTCATCTCAGGAAAAAAAAAAAAATAAATAAAGAGAGAAAGAAAAAAAAAAACCTCAGGGAGAAAATGACAATAATTTTTAATATCTGAATGATTACTGTGTTGAAGAGCATTCATTCTTGTCTGTATGCCTGCAAAGCATAGGAGTATGACCAAGGGAAAGAACTTAAAAGTAGATAGATCTGTGCTGGATACCAGGAAGGGTCTCTAACACAACTATAAAACACAGAATGGCATGTCTGGAGACTTAAGAAATTCCCCAGTAGCAAAAAGTTTATTGTGGTAATCAAACATCAGTCAGGTGGGAATTAAGATGAGGTGATTTCTAAGATTCCATCTCACTCAAACATGTGATTTTAAGTTCTGTAGCATCTACTCTTGCATTCACTGCTGGACAGACAGTTGGACCTACTAGTGGGCACCATAATTTAGGAGAACGTTTTAGAGGAACACAGTCCTATGGGGCAGAGATTGGCAAACATTTTCTGTAAAGGGCCAGATAGAAAATACTTCAGGCTTTGCTGGACATATAGTCTCTATCGCAACTACTCAACCCTGCTGCTGTAGTGTAAAACCAGCCATAGCTAACATGTGAACAAATGAACATGATTGTGTTCCAATAAAACTTTATTTATAAAAGCTGGTTTGGGGTAGCATTTAGTTTGTGGACCTTAGTTTACAACCCCCTACTACAGCCACTGAGAAAGATTCTAGCTAGAGAAGCTGTTTATGTAAGAAATCTACACCTTCTGAGTACCTCGTCCTCATTCTAGTGACAGAGGCCAAAATGTTATAGGACCTACTAATCTCTGTCCAACAACAAAGAAGTGAAATAATTCATGGCTCAGCAGGAGGTACAGAAAGCTCTGATCAATGTACAGATATTTGTGATAACAGCTTGGAAATACAAAAGATGAGACGGGATTGTAGGAAAGACATTTTTGCATAACTTTCAAACCTGGCTCACTGTTGAAAACAAAGACTGCAACCACAGATGCCATTGAGGAATTTGAATGTTGGCTAAGGGACTTTTGAGATTGGCAGTAACCATGCAATAAAATCAAGACTATGCCAGGAACTTATATGGCCATGTTACAGATTTTTTGAGACAGAGTTTTGCTCTGTCACCTAGGCTGGAGTGCAGTGGTATGAGCTCAGTTCACTGCAAACTCTGCCTCCTAGGTTCAAGCAATTCTTGTGCTTCAGACTCTTGAGTATTTGAGATTACAGGTGTGCACCACCACATCTGGCTAATTTTTTTTGTATTTTGTTAGCAGAGACTGGTTTTCACTATGTTGTCAAGGCTGGTCTTGAACTCCCGTTCTCAAGTGATCCGCCTGCCTCCTCCTCCCAAAGTGCTTGGATGACAGGCATGAATCATCATGTCTGGCCTATATTATAAACTTTTAACTCATTTGGATAAATAACTAATAAGTATCAGGAATGTTTTCTGGACTACAGTAAGACCAGACATACATAAGTCAGTCTCTGGCATTAGTGGAATGTGAAGGAATGTATCTCTCTTAGCATGGGTGGCTTATTGCACAACCCTAATAAGCCTGGACAACGAAAGCATGCACACCCATGACTCCCACCAAGGATGGAGCCAAGACAAGCCGACAATTCAGACAAATGACTTCTGATGTGAAATAAGAGCAACGTTCAACCCATCCCACTATCAGCATGTTTAGCTCATAATCAGGCATTATTATAATGGTATGCAAATTGCGGAAACGGCAGACATTCTTTCCAACTATGTTTTCATTAAAGATTCAGCTTTTTCTCCCCCAGAATAATAGTAAATGACATGCGAACTTCATATGAACTATAGGTCATGAAAGGATTCAGTATTGGCATTTTTAATCTAAAAAGTCTAGTGCCAGAAAATCAATATGTTTCAGTTGCAGCATTCGAATGCAATTTTCCTCACGTAACAGGGTTTCTTTCTTTCCTTCTTTCTTCTTTTTCTTCTAAGTCTTTTTTTTTTTTTTTAAAGAATGAATAATTCCTGGTTTTTCTATGAAACAAGCCGCCGTATTATAAGGTAATGACATCAATAACACATTACATGTAAACAGAAAATGAACAAAAAATCATTCAAGGCCCTTTTGAAACTAGAGTGCTTTTCATCAGCCCTATTACAGGTTCCATGCACATTATCGGATTGAACCATCCTGCATAACCGAGGTGCTGACAAGTCCTGATTACCCAATAACTCCTATATCCCTTTCAGGCAGGTTCACCGAGAGGACAGGAATACCAGGGCTTCCTGGGGGGCAGCTGGCCTGCCACGGGGACCCAATCAATGAAACTCAATGCCCTCTCACTTTCCTTCTCCAAAAATGGGGCACCGGACTTCCTGGTGCATACCTGGGCCTTTTCCTCCTGAGTTCTCAATTGTTTCAGATAACAACCGTTTATAACACAGCGGAGGACAGGCCAGGCTAACGCTACCAAACTCCTTCCCCCAGATACACACAGCTCCATTGAAGCTCCCCTGTATGGCAAATTAGATGGTGTCTTTCTTAAGTAGCAGAACCAAGTGCAGAGCTTTGCACCTGGGACAAGATGGGTAGCAGACAGGCTGCAAACATTCAAACACCCAATCCCTTATATTTTACTCTTTCATCTGAGTTATACCACTGATACAACACCCAAAGACCCTTTTCTCGATTTTTTTTATACCACTGGGTGACATTTTACTCTTTTTGAGGGAATTTTTGTTCAAAACCAAGCTCTTTTTCTGCTACCCAACAAATGGAATTTCTCCCCCATTAGGTAGGAGCGTAGTAGAGCCCATGGCTCAGGTGTGACAGTAATGACAGCCAGCTGCCTGGCTGGCCTGCCTGCTATCTGTGGGGCAGGACCGATTCTACCAAAAGTGCAGAGTCTCCGGGCAAGACCACAATTCATTTTCTCAAGACAACTTTTCAACCCTTGACAGAAACTGCAGGCTGCTGCTTACGGTACAGCTCTGAGAAGCAGCCAAGCCAACTTAAAATAAGCCTTTAAACAAGCAAACTGTGGTTTTTGCCTTTTGGGTGGTATATCACCATATATTTGACGTCATCTGCAGCTTGGGAGATATCATATTTTTAAAACAAATTTCTTGGCTTCCAGCTTGGCTCTGAGGCATTGCTGTCTGAGGACGTGGGTTTACCTCATTAATGCAGGCTCCAGCCTTTTTCTCTTTTTCCTTGCTTCAGACCTCTCCTCCTACAGTTAAACTCACACATCCCTACATTTGCAAACAGAAGAAAACAGAGTACTGGGCTCCTTACTGCCGTGTTTTAAATTAAAATGAAGGTCTAATCATGAAGGCTGTGGCACGCCTTAGTGTATCCTACGTCCAGAGGCAGGACGGGGACGTGGTTTGGAACATGGGCTCTGTGGTTCGAATCCCAGTTCTGGTTGTGCACGCTGTGAACGTCTCCTGGCCTTTTTGTACCTCGGTTTCTGAACTGTAACGCGTCCCGTGGGCTTCAGCAACCCTGAACATGTCAAAGTTTTAGAACAGCGTCTCTCGTAGGGTAAACACTTGTTAAATGCCATTATTATAAGTAAAAATACCACTGGAGTAAGTTTGAATTGTTATTGTGTCTTGGAAGAACCTGGTGAGATTAGGTGCTCTTCTAAAGGGGTTGGAGACCATTAGAGAGCTTTGAATAGGGAGGGGCAGGGCGGGATTTGCGCTGTAAAAGGATTGCTCTAGCTACCATGCAGAGGTCTGTAAGGACAAGAGTGGAAGCAAGGACCCTAATCAGGTGGCTTTTACAATAACTTAGGTGAAATCAAATGGTATTGTAGACTAGGGAGGTAGTACTGGATGTAGGTGCTTCCGCTTGAGTACGGTAACAACTTACCACAATCACTGCTGGCCTTTCAGTAAAGCTGCTTGGAGCCCCACAGAGCCACAGCCAGCCTGGCAGAATGTTTTATTTTCTTTGGGCTGGGTTAGTTTCTTAATTGCAAATTATAGAGTCCAGGGTTCAAATATGAAATGCCACTGTGGGTGGTCCACAGGTTTAATGAGGCTTGTGAATCTGGCCAGATCATATCCAGTGTCCTCCTGAGGCCTGGGGATGCCTGCTATGAAAAAGGACACTGAACAGCCCCAAAGCTCCAGAAAAAATAGAAAACAAGGCAGATCTTCCTAGACCCATCTTGACTTCGGTAATACGAGAACATGGACACCTTTTCTTTGCTGACCTTAAAAAGAAAATACATATGCACAGATCACAGCTGAACCCAAAACCCAAGCATCTAGACTCCCAGTCCATCACTACACAGAACCGTCTGGTGGATAGTCAAGGCCTTCCGAATCCTGGCTGTACCCGACTCCTCTAACCTATCTTCAGTGGTTAGATTCTGGACAACTTCAAATATAAAGTCCATTGGGTTGTAGAAGGATTAGATTTTGGGCATGAGAGGAAAAAAATAGTCAAAGATTATTCCAAATGTGGGCCCACCAGCTAGAATTATCCAGGTCAATGAAAACATCTGAAAGAGTGAAGATAGAGACAAGCTTTATAGTGAAGACACAGACCATCTGAGAGGGCAATTCTAGGCACAGCAGTTATGGTGGACACAGCAGTTATGGTGGACACATCATAGAGGTGGGAAGACTTGGGATCATCAGCAGGGGGAGGGGATCTTACAGGGCATTCCAAGCAGAAGGAAAAGCTTCAGCAAAGATGTGGAAATGGACCAAATGTTGAACGCTGAAGAGAAAGGAGGTCAGCACAACTGAATAAAGAAGCCTTCCAAGGAAGCACTGAAAATAAGTTTAGAGGAGTCAGTACAGCTGGGATTTGGAAGGCCTTGACCATCCACCAGACAGTTCTGTGTAGTGATGGACTGGGAATCTAGATGCTTGGTTTTGGGTTCAGCTATGATCTGTGCACATAAGTTTTATTTCTAAGGTCAGCAAAGAAAAGTTGTCCATGTACTCGTATTACCGAAGTCAAGATGGGTCTAGGAGGATCTACCTTCTTTTCCATTTTTTTTCTGGAGCTTTGGGGCTGTTCAGTGTCCTTTTTCATAGCAGGCATTCCCAGGCCTCAGGAGGACACTGGATATGATCTGGCTATATTCACAAGCCTCATTAAACCTGTGGGCCACCCACAGTGGCGTTTTGTCTTTCAACCCTGGACTCTGCAATTTGCAATTAAGAAACGAACCCAGCCCAAAGAAAAGAAAGTAAAAACATTCTGCGAGGCTGGCTGTGGCTCTATGGGGCTCCAAGTGGCTTTACTGAAATGCCACCAGTGACTGTGGTAAATTGTTATTGTACCCAAGTTTCACAAAGATGGAAACCTGAGTGACTAAATACCACATTTATTGAGGCAAGAGAGAAGAAATCATTGTTACTCAATGAGGTTTCAACCATGTGGCGAATGTCTGCTGGTATCTTTAAAGCAAAAGATCGCAGGAGATTAGAGAGACATTCAGCTAACATCAGAGGGGACACGGGTCTTCATTTTGGCACTCAGTGGGTCATGGCCTTTTGCTTCACTTACTCCTTGGGCTGGCTCAAAAAAGTTAATGGGAGCTCCACTCTGCTGTTGTTGTCAAATATTAGGTTCTAGCTTAATTGCAGTCATTACTAAACAGAAAGGCCTGTGACAAAGGCAGTCAACAGGAGTTCACTGTTAAAAGCACTTGAAGAATCAGATTAAAGGAGCTTGGCAAACTTGGGAGGATAAAATCAGTGTCAGTTTTCTTTGCTTCTTGGGTCACAGTCTCGCTGACTTGGGTTTTCTCACTTGCGAGTGGAGACAATAATACCTTCCCAAGTTCGTTGGAATATAATATAGGCTTTGGGGCTGGAACTGCTGAGCATGTCAAGAGGTTGTTTGTATAAAGGACCCAGGACCCTACTGAGAAAGAACTCAAGGGAATAAAGGAATAAATTCAGGCTCTGATGGCCATCAAGGGTTGGAATAATTTGAAGAGAACACTGAGCTGACCATTCAGATTATTGTCTAGTCTAGCTCCCTTAGAAATAGAGCAGCTCATATGTAAAGAAAAATACTAAAAAAGCAATTTATCTACCCTTCTCTTAAATATACACAAATTCTGTGACAAATGGGGAAGAGCATTTTAACATCCGAACCACAGAAGGGTGGGTAAGTGGAGTGAGACTCACAGGACCTCGTATGATTTCCATGGGGCAAACCTCAGCTTTGCTGGAGACTTTTTAAAAAACGGCTTAATTGAGATATAATACACATAACATAAAATTCACCCTTTTATAGTATAAAACTTGGTGGTTTTAAGTCTATTCACAAAGGTGTGCAAATATCACCACTCCCTAATCCTGAAACATTTTCATCATCTGCCAAAGAAACCCCAGTCCCCTTAACAGTCACTCCCCATCGTCCCTTGTCCCCAGCCCCTGGAAGCTACTCATCTACTTTCTGTCATATGAATCTATTCTGAATATTGCATCTAAATGGGATCATACCATACGTGGCATTTGTGACTGAATTCTTTTAATCAGCATAATGTATTCCAGGTTACTCCATATTGTAACTAGTAACAGCACGTCATTTTTCATGGCTGAATAATACTCTATTTTGTGGATATAACTAACATTTATCCATTCACCAGTTGAATGTTTGGGTTATTTACACTTTTAGTCTATCATGAATAATGCTGCAAGAACTTTCACATTCAAGGTTTTGTGTGAACATGTTTTCAGTTCCTTTGAGTACATCCTAGGAGTGGAATTGCTGGTTTATATGCTTAATCTTTAACCTTTTGAGAGATGCTAGACTGTTTTCCAAAGCTATTGCAGCATTTATAATTTTACCAGCAATAGAGGAGGCTTCCAAATTCTCCTCATCCTTGCTAACACTTGTTACTGTCTGACATTTTGGTTTTGGTCATGGTCGTCAGCATAAAGTGGTATCTCATTGTGATTATGATTCCCTTTTATTTATTCTTCCCGGCATTAATGTAAACTTAACATGAAGACTTGCTATGGTTTTACTGTTAGTTTCTCATTTGCGCCAATCAACTTCACTCCTGTGGGCCATTGCCCTTTTCTCCTGGAAGGTACCTTTAATAGTGGCGATTACTCAGACCACTGCTATTTCTGGTGCTACTAGAGGTGTGTCTTTAGCACCATGATGCCAGTGCTGACACCAATGGTCTGGTACCTATGCCAAAGATATTTTCTCAGACGTGATATTGGTGCCATTTTCCATTACTAGCGGCTGGAGCCTCCACCACGAGAGCCCCAGATGTTAGGGAGAGGAGCACAGGGATGTTTGTTCTTGTCAAGACCAGCACTTTTAAGTCCTGCTTCTAGAATCCTCAGGGTTCTAAAGATATGCTAGATTTCCAGTTTAAGACGGTAGATGGAATACCTGCCAAAAATCTATGCCCACCTCCATACAAAATACAGAACTGAGAGATATAATCAACAAGTACATATCCATGCTCTGCAACGCAATATGAATGCACTAAATAGAAACGGAGGAATACACAGGACCTTACGGTTATAAGGAGAAGGTAGCAATGATTGTCACCAGCACAGAGCTGTAACTCCTGTAAGAGCTCGAGGCCAACAGTGCCCTAAGGCTGTCTCAACATCAGGCTGTAACACCCCAAGACATGCAATGGAGGATCCTCCCACTGATGATATGCGCCAAATGGAGAGTCCCCAGGGAGCTGAGGGACACTAACACCATTGGTATTCAGACTGTAGTATAATGCTCCTCGACTTATAAATGAGGTTATATCCTGATAAATCCATAGTAAGTAAAAACTATCATAAATAACACACAAGTGAAAAATGCATTTAATATCCTGATAAACCCAGCATAAGGTGAAAAACTTAAACTGCCATAAATCCAAACGTTTCTCAACTCACAACGAGGTTACATCCCAATAAACTCATTGCAAAGTCAAAAAATCTAAGTTCAACCATTGTAAATCAGAGATGGTCTGTATTTTATTATAGCAGCAGCCAAAAGTGACTCAAACAGTGGGGAGACATATAGTCCTAGCTTCCCTGAGTAACCATTAGGGTCTCTCCTTTTTAAGCCTGTACGATTCTGCTACAGAAAGCTTTGGTTCCCTCTGTTCTCAGAAAACTGCCCTCTGCCTGCAATGGTCCCTGTAGAACTATTTGTACTGTGAGACCTTGGCCCTGTGGTTCTTCAATGGATCAAGAAGGATATCAGACTTAGTCATATTCTTTCTTCTAGAATTTGGAGTTAATGATTCAGAGGCTAGATTGTCTCTATTAAAGGTTCGATCAAGAGTCTTGCACATTGTGAAAAATTATTGTTCAGCACATACTCACTCTGCTTCCTCTACAAAGAGATGATCTAGACATTGTGCCACATTTTATAGCATCTTAATCATTTTTCCACATTGAGGAGAATGCATTTGTGCTGAACAAATAATGCAAGGACATTTTGTAGACAACAGTGTCATGTTTTGTCATACAAGAGAGTGTTTATCAGACACACTGAAGCAGCGATAACATAAACACGGGTTAAATTTAGAGCAGTGGTTCTCAGATTATTTCGTGCGATATCATCTGCTCCTCAACCGCATCTTATGAAAGCATAAACTATGAAAACTATGCCTAAATGCACAGATCTTGGTGCTGAAATCGAATCAAATGAATTAAAAACCAATTTGACACATATTTAATGCTATGCATAGTTGTAATTATACTGCATGGCAATTAGACATAGATAGCAAACTGTTCAGGTACATTCTTACACAATTATTTGCCTTTTCCACAGTCAGATGCTAAGGGGCAGAGGCAAATAATTCTCGAATAGGAAAGATAAAGAAATTACTATTTTCTAGCCTCTAACTTCCTACTATAGAATCTCCTTTTTTTAAATTTTGGTGCCATAGGCCTTTTAGTAGGCTGATGAGTGTTGTGAACTGCTTCTCAGAATAATGTTCCTCAAATAATATATATAGGATTAAACAGGAAAACAATTTTATGGTCTTCTTAAAACTTTAAAAAATAACTGTCTTAAAAAATGGAAATATTGCAACAATTAAATGTGATATGAAAACTATTGCAGTCACTTCTTGTAATACTGTGGTTACTTCCATTCATAATTTCAAATTTAGGAGTGCGGTGGGCCAGGTGTGATGGCTCATGCCTGTAACCCTAGCAATTCGGGAGGCCAAGGTGGAAGGGCTGCCTAAGCTCAAGAGTTTGAGACCAGCCTGGGCAACATGGTTAGGACTCTTTCGCTACAAAATAAATTTTAAAAATTAGCCAGGCACGGTAGTGCGTGCCTATAGTCTCGGCTATTTAGGAGGATGTCAGGAGGATCACCAGAGCCAGAAAATGTCGAGGCTGCAGTGAGAATGAAGATGCGTCTCTCTCCTTTTGCTATTTAAGTTGAAAGATCCTCTGAATTGAGATTAAGAAGTCCGCCCTGAGGGGAGAGGTCAACCACCATTCCCCACTAAATACTCACTAAATGTTACTTTTTTTTTTTTTATAAAAAACCCAAACTGATAATAAACAGTTTTTATATTACGTAAACCTGGGCTAATCCACTGATCCTGTAAGAACAAGTCACCTTAATGCCATTGCCAGTAATCTCTTTCAGTAACTATACAAGTCTACGATATCTGTGATATGAACAGTGACTCCTTAGACATGGAATGCGTATTAGCATACTCATACAAGCGAGTCTTAATATGGGTATTTCAGATATTCTAGGTCTGTTCAGGAATTTGCAATCAGGTCTGGGTCCCAAGCCCACCTTCAGTCTGAGGGAATCCTGGAGGGGTTCGTGGACAATTGGGCAGAGTTAAAGAAGCCTCCAAAGTCTACCAATCAGGTTGTACACACAAGTTATTAGAAAGCCCTTTAGAATGCTCCAGTTCTCATCCTCAACCCCCTCAGGGAAGCTGAGAAGTTTTTCTCCTCCTTAGAATCAGCAGACCCCATGCATCCGGCCTCCTGAGACACCCAGGTGCAAGACAGAGGAGGAAGATTGCTGGAACCCAAAGCCAGTGTCATACCTAGGCCTAAAAATCAGAGACCTGCCTAACTCAACACTGTGCAAATCATCGTCCTGGGATTTGATTCGAAAACACAGACACACAAAGAATTGTTAAAGGAATGTGGGAACAGTCTGCTCTCACTCTCTATCGCTGTATCTAAGCCAAGTTTTTAAGCATATACTAGATGAAAAGATTTGGTAGCAATTCCTAATAAAATTATATGAGTGTTTACAGAGTCAAAGTAGTCCTTCTGTAAGCTGCACAAATAAATACGGTTCCCCTACCCTGAACCTCCGCTTTGAAGAAAGAACACATGCTTAGCTGTCTTTTGTCCTATATTACAAAAGAAAGTCCCTTTCTGTGGAATATCTGAATCATTCACTGGCAGTTTCTCAAGGTAAACAGAGTAAATTAAAAATTAATGTTTCTCATATGTATACACACACACATAAGTGAATGCAATTCTTCCTTGCCCCACCAGGCATTAAAAGCAGTTGAGTCCATCTGTCATTTCAAAAAGCCCCTGAAAAAGTAGAAATCCAGGACAACATCAAAAAAATTCTGAAAACCTCCTCCTGGATAAAGATGAATGTTCTTCCAATGATTTGTCTTGTCTAATTAGTCCCATGCAAGGGACTAGACTAGGGAGTGAGGGGGAAAAATTGGATCATCTCTTGCTTTTAATAGGGAAGAAAACAAAGGGAAAAATGACTATAATTATGCTGAAAACTTAAAGGAAAAAAATCCCCATGAAGATCTGCTTTTCCCTGTACATGATTAGCTTCTCTTTATGAATTAGGTTTCTGATAAAGCTGTTTCAGATTACAAGAAAACAAACAAACCATGATCCTTACGAATTCACATAATATTACATCCCCGTGGAGGAAGCAGCACTACCTTTGACCAGTCTAAATCCAAAATAAAATTAAAAGTAAGCTGTAAGTTGAAAAAAAAAATAGCTTCTGAGTCCTCAGTTTTTCAAACAATGTCAGGAGTAGAGAGGGAGATGTTGTAGGGCCAAATGAACTGACCGTAAGCTCCTTTCTTCCTCTAATCTGTTTCAGTTATAGGTCTAATTATTTTGTCGGCAAAAAAATCTAGACCTTAATTCCCTCACTTTATCCTGAAGTATTTCTTTACCGTTTGAGAATATGATGAAAGCAATTTATCCCATTCCAAGATGTGGGAACATTCCACTTCGCAGAACATCACAGAGTTCATGGATTTCCTCAAGTTTATATACATGAAACTCTTCTAAGTCTGCACAGGCCAGATAAAGGACCTCAGGCTTTAGCCATTTTAGAGTCCATTGAGCTCTTTCATGGACACTATCTAGGTAGGGAATGAGAGCCCTATACAAAACTCAAAGTCTCTAAGAACCTTCTCAGTCCAAGAGCCTCAAGGACTGCCCATGTTACTGAAGACGTATCTTCTCACTCCTATAAAATATCTTGTCTGGGACAGTTTAGAAGTAAAGCACTGGTAGGATGGCATGCCAGTGAGATGCCTGGCTCACATAAATATGCTATGAATTGGGGCAAGCGACCAAAAGCAATAGGGACTTCCAAATTGTAGCTAGTAATACATGGACCAGTTCACAGGTCAGCGTTAGAGATCCTTGCTGAGAACCGCTGAATTAAACAGTAAACAATTTGGACAGGGAATAAGTTGACCCTCCCAGTTAGAGTGAGGTTTTTCCCCTCCATCCAGTAATCCAGATCATTTCATTTCTTTTCTGCCAGACCTTTACCACTAAGTAATTAAAATAATTGAACTAAGAATTTTTGAATGTTTACTACCTGCTGGGTACCATGCTAAGCCTACTCCTGTATGAACTCACTTCAGCCTCACACTGACTTCAAGAGGTAAGTACAACTAAAATTAACACTTTAGCCTTTTGTAGCCATCGCCCAAGCGGGAGCTGCCAAAATGAAGTTCAATCCCCTTGTGACTTCCGACCGAAGCAAGAATCGCAAAAGGCATTTCAATGCACCTTCCCACATTCGCAGGAAGATTATGTCCTCCCCTCTTTCCAAAGAGCTGAGACAGAAGTACAACGTGCGATCCATGCCCATCCGAAAGGATGATGAAGTTCAGGTTGTACGAGGACACTATAAAGGTCAGCAGATTGGCAAAGTAGTCCAGGTGTACAGGAAGAAATACGTAATCTACATTGAACGGGTGCAGCGGGAAAAGGCTAATGGCACAACTGTCCATGCAGGCATTCACCCCAGCAAGGTGGTTATCACTAGGCTAAAACTGGACAAAGACCGCAAAAAGATCCGTGAACGGAAAGCCAAATCTTGCCAAGTAGGAAAGGAAAAGGGCAAATACAAGGAAGAAACAATTGAGAAGATGCAGGAATAAAGTAACCTTATATACAAGCTTTGATTAAAACTTGAAATGAGGAAAAAAAAATTAACACTTTATGGATGACAAAACATAAGCACGGAGATAATTTGCCTCAGTTCCCAGAAAGCTAGGAAATGGTAAAGTTACTTCCCACCTTACAGGAAAATAAAACTATATATGTCCACGGGAAATGTAAGTCGGAGCTTCTAGCAAAATCCTAATTACCAGCTTGTTTAGGGGAAAAAGTCCTTTCGGCAGACTCCAGGCTGCTTTGCCCTTCAGATTGTCTACTGTGGGTCGGAGAGGATTTTGCCTTGTTTCTGCAATATTTAATGATGTGTGTGTCTTCTGACCCTCTTCTAAGTTTCTTCTTCCAAGGCTCATCTCGAGTTTTGCCTCTTTGGTGGCTGTCCCTAAGGTTCATTCTATTATGTAAGATTATGCAACCTTGAAATTACTTTCCTTAGACAGTTGATTCAAATAGATTCTATGTCTCTAATATAGAAAACCATGAAAATTTACTGAGGCAACAAGATATACTTTTGAGAAACCCTTTGGTGTGTGAGCCAAAGCTCCCTTTTCTCCAAATACATCCTCCATCTCCATATGTCCTTGTCTCCCCCCCTTCTGATACTTCTGAATTCTCCTTGGAGCTGCTGTGGTAAAAAAGCTAAAGGATTATGGAACTTGTTCTCAACGTCTAATTTCCTCCTGTTGATGATCTGCCTCACATTTAGATTGGTATTCAATATCCAGCATGTGGGTGCCGTAGTCAAAACCAAGGGAGAAGTAGTCCCGTCTTGTCCACATGTCACAGCAATAAAACTGAGCCACTGATGTATCAAAATCTTAGGGCTTGGGAGAATTTTCATTTAATACTTAACATAATACAGCCCTACATATTAGGCAGATAAAATAAAAATGTCATGAGGTTGGGACTCTTTTTAATCCCATTATATGAACAAGAAAATTGAGAGGTTAATGTCTTAGTGTGCCCAAGTTGTTGTAAAAAAAAATACCTTAGAGTGGGTAATACACAAACAATGGAAAGGTACTGAATTTACTGCTCACAGTTCTGGAGCTTGGGAAGTCCACAATCAAGGTTCCAGCAGATTTGATGTCTGGGGAAGTTCTGTTCTTCATAGATGGTATCTTCTCACTGCATCCTCACATAGTAAAAGGGGCTCCCTCAAGCCTCTTTTATAAGGGCATTAATGCCATTTATAAGGGCAGAACCTTATCACCTCCCCATAACTCCACCTCTTTTTTTTTTTTTTTTTTTTTTTGAGACAAAGTCTCAATCTGTCGCCCAAACTGGAGTGCAGTGGTGCAATCTTGGGTCACTGCAGCCTCCCTCTCCTGGGTTCAAGCCTCCCGAGCAGCTGGAATTACAGGTGTGTGCCACCAAGCCTAGCTAATTTTTGTTCTTTTAGTAGAGACGGGGTTTCACCATGTTGGTCAGGCTGGTCTCGAACTCCTGACCTCGTGATCCACCCGCCTCAGCCTCCCAAAGTGCTGAGATTACAGATGTGAGCCACAGCGCCTGGCCAACTCCACCTCTTAATACCAACACATGGGGGACTGGATTTCAACATGGAGATATTTTGAGGGACACAAATACTCAGACCATAGCAGTTAAAATGCCCAAAAGTCCCAAAGCAGGCACAACCAGGATTTGAACACAAGTACTTAAGTGCTCTTGTTTTTAACTACTGTACCACGGTGCCTCAATAGCATAAGAGAGTTACATGGTAACTGGTAACAGTCTATATAATTCGGGTGACATATTACCCTTTTGGGAAAATGAACAGATTAAGATTGTTTTGAGAGGTAAAAACAGACATACTTTCTGGTATCCATGAGACAGAGCAGGACTGATCACGTAGGACAGGGCTAACTGGGGCACTATTATCTGTGTATATATCTCAATATCCTGTGATAAAGAGGAGAGCAGGGTAAGGGCAGGGAATGAATCTGAGAGCAAATCTGCAAAGCTTCTGGTTTTTCCTCCTCCTTCCCCCCATCCACTCCCACTTTCTCCTCTCTCTTCTAAGCTTACACCAATGGGCACCTGGAAAGGGAGAAGCTACGGTCTCTCTCCTCTCCCCGCTCTGCCTTCAGTGGCTTCTCCCAGTGACTGAATTTCCTCTGTGGTTTCAGCTCCCACTGTCTGCCGCAGATCTTAACCTGCAATAGCACCATCTCTTCCTGTAGACCCTTCAGCCTGGGTTGGGGAAAGGGGTGGCCCCATCCTGCAGTTTCTTCTTTTAGCTCTTACATCAATGGTATGACCAACTCCCCATATTAAACTCCTTCTGCTAGAAATAGCTGGAATGGCATTTTCTTTCCTTACTGGATGCTGACTGGTAGACAGAATGAATTCAAGACCAAGACATGCTTAAGGCCATGCAGTAAGTTAAATTCCCGGGGTTCAAATGTCTCTCTTCAAAACCTGACTTTTCCTACCAGAAGATGCTGCTTCTCAGTGAGTGCCCAGTGTTTATAAACTGAATTCTTAATGAATGACAACATAATCAAAATAGATTTTGTTTTGCTTTTTGCTTTATCTCAGTCCCCTTCGGTTTCTTAACTCCACTGATCCTTTTGGCAACTTCTGATTTGTTCATGGAATTCTTAGAGATGTGGAGCTCTTTCCTGGGAAACAGGCTACGTTTTCCTTGGTGAATCCTTTGGTGAACATCCCCTCCTTACCTCCTCTGAAGTTATTGTCTCTGTGATACTTGGGCTGAAGCTGAGAAGGCTTATTCAAAGGAACAAAGCCCTTAGAACAAACGAGCGGCCACTCCCAGTTGCGACACATGTGAAATGAAGTCCCAGCATCCTGGGCTTGAATTTCAAAAACGCAACTAGGTTGTGACCCTGTGAGGCTGGCTAGGCTAGTAGGTGAGCAGAACCAGTTCTTCATTTTCGTGGCAGGGAACAGACAGAGGACAAATACATCCAACGTTATTAGCCAGAACTCCTAAACCTCAGATATTTCCATTTAATCAGATGGAAGCAAAGATAGATCCACTAGGTGATGATGGTTTGAGGCAAATGGGGTTAGTTATTGTCACAGACACAGCTGCTTCCTATCTCTGGATTTTTTTTTAAATGGAGTAACTCTAGCCTTGGGAAATTCTTTTTCTTTTGTCCAGTGTTCTGCAAAATATCATCCGAAATTGGAAAACGCTGTGTTGCACATTGGGTAATAGGCATTCTTCCCAGTCAACAACACAATAGCATCAACTACAAAAGAAGCATTAAAATGTTAACAACAATGAACATTTGAGGGCTTATGATATGCCAGACACTGGTCTAAGCGGTTCATTTTAACACATCAACTTGTAACGACTTTATGAAGTAGGTACTATTATAGTCTCGTCTTACAAATGACAAAACTGAGTACAGACAGATGCTCACTGCCCAGACTGACGCGGCCAGTAAGTGGCACAGCTGGGATCTGAA
This sequence comes from Cebus imitator, assembly GCF_001604975.1. Lineage (NCBI taxonomy): Eukaryota > Metazoa > Chordata > Mammalia > Primates > Cebidae > Cebus > Cebus imitator. Next base: position 1,116,683 of record NW_016107666.1, read on the forward strand.
CACTGACAGCTCAGGGCCTTTGCCCACATTTTTAACTACAGCACTGTACTGCTTCTCCATAGCGTATCAGAACACGGATACAGGTACATGGTGAAAAATTCTACATAACGAGTCTGATCCGGTTGTGTGACCACAGAGCCAGGCTGTGAATAACCAGCAGAACTAATCTTTTGTCTTCATTGGATTTTCAGCTACGGGAAAAAAAAATAACACAAAAAAACCCCAAAACCAACCACCTTTCCTGAGCGTCTAGAATCTTTTTGGCTCTTGCAGAGAGCATACTGTGCTTAGTTTGCATTAAATTTTGGGGGCATCTTCAGTGTCACAGACCCCAAAGGTATTTTCAGACTGACACTAAAGTAAAAGCTATTTCGAAATGACCAGCCTCGAACAGGGCAGGACCGTGTTTTCTCCTAACACAGGCGTGCAGCTAAAATCCAGGGCGCGTTGAAACACGTCCAGTTTGAAACCAACCCAGGACTCTTTCTTCTCCACTTGCCAGTGGGGACAGCTGACCATATCAAAGGGAAGGCAGCTCCTGAGGAGTCTGGTTTCTGGAGACTTTGGTTTCTGAGGATTTAAGAAAGCTAAAGAGGGAGGCATTCATATAAATCTTTCCTTGCCTAACTCTGTCTGGGATCTGAGGCTACCCAGAGCAATGCAAGCTCCCTCTTGTTTTAGAAGAAGTTTTTCATCTCATAATCTACTTTAACAAAAACTACAAAGGTTTGTTTTCCCCATCTCCTCTTCCCACCTCAAAAGAAGACAGGGCATAGCATTTGGCTTCCCTCTTTGAGAGAGGCCTCACCATTCACTCAGTGATGTGACCCTGCCCACATGAAAGAAAGTGCTGTGTGTACCCCACTTTGCCTTTAGACTCTGTGACACTGGGGAAGACTTGCTCAATGTGGGACATTTCTTGGACACATTTCCAAACTACACTTTGGTGGGGTGAGGGTGGGAAGAGGCCACCTCGCCATCTGATGGCCCCACGCTTGCTGCTTCACCAGGGGTGAAAAACACACCTTGTATTTTTGTTAATTTGTCAAATTCTCCTACTGGTGACAAGAGAGTCAACTCTGTACATGGCAACCCCTGAAGCAAGGTATTTTTCAAGCAAAGGATGGGGAGATTGAGAAACAATTCATCTCTATCAAGGTTTGGCAAAAAAATGGAAGGCAGATTCACTACTGCCTTCTCACATGTTAGAAACCACTCTGTATTAAATTGGTAAAATTTTAATGAGAGGAGTGGTTCTGTCGAGCCCTGTAACAGAGGGAAAGTTAAAGTCGTGGGTTAAAGATTAATATTCCAAGTTCAGAACAAAAGGATGTTCTTTTGTGGCTCTGTGCTTATGCCTCTGAATGTAAACATTGTTCTGAGAGCCATTTTTTCTTGGCCAGATCTTTAAAGGGTAATAAATTAGCCCGTGGACAGCCATACAAGCTGCTACTAGATGTGAATGTGAATGTGTCTCAAGAAAAGGCTGACTTTCAATCAAAGTCTATTGAAAGAATGGTTGGATTTTCTAAAGAAGCATGTTGTGCCTATTAACCAACTTACAAAAGGGGCCATTTCCTTGATTTATGTTTGGTTGCTATAGAGATCCTGCAGCCCAGACTGGCAGGTGAAGCTCCCCTCTAACAATCTCAGAGGTTTTTCTTAGTTATCCTCTGAGGCTGAACTGCTGCAGCGGGTAAAAGGCAGTGTGCAAACAAGCTGTGTGTTTAAAAAAAAAAAATCAAACATCTGGCCCATGCAATTCTACGCATATCTCTTAAATGATGACTTACTATATCTGAGACGTAGGGTAAGCATTTTTACGGCACCTGAAAACACGAGTGCAAAGAAAAGTTTATTTTTCTATTTGGGACCATTAATGACTGGTTTCTACAAGTGCAGTTTATTGCTTATGTTATTTTACAGAATGTGCAGCATTCCGTGTCTGAACTCAAGCTGATCTTCAAGTATGAGCTGTGTCTTCATGACTTGAGGGAAGATATTAGATGTGAGTATCTATGAGTATATTGGTATACATTTTTGTGGAGCAGGTCGGTAATAATCATTGCATGGTAATGCTGGAGGAATCTTAACAATAGTTTTGCCTCCACCCTGTATTTCTCAGAAGGGGAAACTGAGGGATGTCAGAAAGATTTGCCCAAGTGTGACGTAAGTGATCTGTCATAGGGCAAAAATTGTCTCTTTACCAAAACTCCTGCCATTATTCCCCTATCATATGAGCAAGAGAAAACTTCAAGGTCAGAGAGGTGAGGAGAGAGCTTGAACACTGGTGATAATATAATTTCACATATAATTCACAAGGAAAACATTATTGCTGGGTCAGAGACAAATCAAAGTTTATGTTCTGGGGCAAGCAAGGGGAGAGGAGAGAGAGAGGAAAAAGCCAGGAACTGAGCAGAATGCTAAGTGCATCCCTCTGTGTCAATGGCCCTTATATATACAGAGAGAGGAAAGACAGCTCAAGATTCCAGTTGTCAACAATAGAGCAAAGTCGCTGTAAGGAGGTGAATTCCATCAGCAGGATCACTTCTGACTCCTGGACCTTTTTACCTGCACCCACTTGGAGTCTCCCAGTATGAGGGGCACTCCTTGTAAAGCCTTCTGAACGTTTTAAAGGGACTATGAAGGAATCCTCTTCCCTGGTCATGAGGGTGTGCTTCCTGTGACCCTACACACAGTGGGTTAGTTTGCTAGGGCTACTGTAACAAAATGCCACAGGCTGGGTGGCTTAAACGACAGAAATGCATTTTCTCATGGTTCTAGAGGCTGGAAGTGTGAAATCCAGGTGTTGGTAGGGTTGCTTCCTCTGAGGCCTCTCTCTGGGGCATGTAGTGTCAGTTCTTTGAGTGTCTTTACATGGTCTTCCCCCAGTGTACGCCTGTGTCCTACTCTCATCTTCTCATAAGGATGCTAGTCACATTTCATCAATGACTTCATTTAGCTAGATTACTTCTTTAAAAATCTATTTCCGTATATCGTCACATTCATAAGTCCCGGGAGATAGGTTTTCAACATGTAAATTTGGGGCAAGGGTGACATTACAGTCTGTAACACACAGTTAAAAGAGATTTCAGTATAGCCCATTGCTTCATTAGCCTAAAGAAAAGGGGAGCATTCTCCAGAAGGTTCTCAAACCCCCAACCCCAGGACCAAGAAGGGGATTTCCACAGGCCTTACCAGTACCTGCCAGAGTCTTTTCCTGATTTCCAGTAAAGCCAGGATTTCTTTCCAGCTCAGAGTTGTGGTGACATCCTTTTGGCCACTAGGAATTCCTGGTAGCCTCATTCCCCACAAGGTCCTAGGGTCTCTAGTTAAGAACTGTTTACTAGTGGCTGGAAAATGATTCCTTTGGTTGATTTCCAAAAATTATTTATGACTTATTCCATTGCTCTCCAGTACTTCCAAGAAACCAAAGGGAATAGCCCAGATAGAAAAAAAAAATGCTTTGCCTTCCTCCCACTCCTTTATTATGCTATAAACATTTGTTAATAGAGCAATTATCTTTTGAGTTGTAAAGGCTAAGTAACTACGGGGAAGAAAGGGGTGAAGGAAAAGTGCAATTCTTCAAGCTTAATGAAGTCAAGTGAAATTATTTCAAGTGGATGTGAATTATGGAGAAGAGAATCCTCTTCTGCCAACGTTTAATAAATGATGGCATGCCATTTTGTTGAGTCAAACCTCCCTGCAGCTTGGTTTTGTCAGACAACATATACAAGAACACAATAAAGACATCTGTGGACAGACCTGGCCTTTTGGAAAGGAACTCTTTGTGGTTGAGAGGTGACTGATGGTAACAGGAAAAATGGATACTCCGTCTCTTGGATAGCCCCTTGTTAATAAACTCAGCTTTACTGAGCATTTGCCAAGTGTCCACCATTGTACTCAATGCTTTACACACAGATCTCATTTCAACCTCACAGCATTCCTGTGAGGGAGGTCTTACCATTTTTGAGGAATGAAAAAAAAAAAAAAAAAAAAAAGAGCAGGGTAAGACACACTAAGGAAACTGACCAGGGTACCACAGCCTACAACGAGTGCAGCTCATATTTGAAATTGACGGCTCTAACATCTGAGCTCTCACCCACTACATGAAACAGCTGAAAGGGCTTCTCTGCTGGTCCAGGCAACTTCATGCCCTCTGACATGATGGAGCATTGCCTCAAGGGTGGACCAGTATAAATGAGTTATCATCATTGGTTCATGGGAGCACTGTTCCAGAAATTAAGGGCTCCAAATATAGGTGAAGTATGAGGGCTGGGAAACAGAAGTACTCTGCCTGTTGGAAATAGTTGTTGGTTGAAACTGGCATAAAAGGGAGGGCTAAGAAGAAGAGAACAAGTAGAATGAAAATCAATGTCTTAAATTTCTACAGGGACAATTCAAAGCAGAAATTTCAATCTTTAGGGGAGAAAGAAAAAAAAAGAGGAAAGTTCCAAAAGATGATTTCTCTTAGAAGGAGACAGCTCTGAGACAGTTCTGCTTGGCAGTCTTCTGTTACTGTTTCCGCTACAGGGAGTACGATGGATGGTCAGGAACTGAAGCCTCTCTCCAGTGGTGAAAGCCAGTCTGTGGCCAGGTAATCATTCACCAAATGGATACCACCTGGGGTAGAATCACTCACACATGCAAATTGGCCCAAATACTGTCCTGGGCTCATGGGTTATTTAAATGAATGCAGCTGGGATTTGATTTCAAGTGGCAGGAAAAACACCAAGAATGGTTTGCACCAAAGAAAACAGCACATTGACTGTGTCCCCCTTTGCTTCAATTAGCTGCAAAAACCTCACAGTAATTCTCACTACAGCTTAGCGTGACTAGGGAGAGAAGCGGCGATTAACTGCTTTATGGTCTGCTTTTGAACTCAGTTCCAAAGTTTCACTAGATAATTTCTTTTTCTGTTGTTTTTATTTTTAATATCCAGAACGTCTGAGACATTTTCCTCCTTCCCCTCCAAGCTAGGGCTACAGTGCAAACACAATTTCCTGCTAAATGAGGTATTGCCTTTAACCTACTCTGGACAATTCCCTATAGCTTGATAGTATTTGCGACTTGAACTTCTTTGACGACATCCCGCTATATTTGGTACTTACTTTTAACACTAAACTTGATATTTTAAATTATATGAACATGCCAAATATTTAATTTCTATTAATATATACTTTATTTTTAAAAATCTACCGGCTCTGTGGAAAATTTAATAAAAGTTTTTTCCCTTCTTCCCTTTATAATGCACATTGAATTAAGTTTGTGATCTTACATAGAATGTCTGAATGTTTAAGATCACAGTCCATGCACTGTTAGCAAGCTCTAAGTGAATATGGCTGACAAGCAGAAGAGAAATGTATATCACAAGTTGCAGTCATTTCTCAAGATGTCTATTTGCATTCTTCCTGGATATAGTTTTATAAAAACAGAATAGTGGAAAATATGCAATACGTAAGACCTTATATTTGATTAGGCCACTTTCCAATTGACAAAGGGTTTTCCATGCATTGCATCAGTTGACAAAGGGGAAGATCCTTAAATTCTTTGAAACCCATACAAAAAAAGTCAGAATCTGTGAGGTGACTCTTGAAGCTGGAGAAGCCTGCTTGGCCCAATGTTAAGGGAAGCCGAGAGTGTGTATCTGCGTGTGGACCAGGAGAGGATGGATGGAAGCAGTTACTATCCACGCTTCCCCCTCCTGCCCTCCTAATGACCTAAGCTCTGGCCTGAGGGACCAACATCCCTTAGAATGAGAGGTTATTTAGTTTTGATGTGAGTGCAGCCTTGGGACTCCCTGTAGAGAAATTGCTTATTCCAAAAATTTAGCTTCTTTCTCTCCCTTTACGTGGAAACATAGGATGAAATGTGGTCTGGAATACAGAGTGTAAGGGAAAAACCACATCAGAAATGAATTTTGGATGGAAACAGAAGGGTAAGTGCAGTAGTGTCTGCTGGAAAGGGAGTGGCACCAGAGTTTACAGACAAGCACCATAGGTTGTTAACTTTGTTCAAGATGTTATGCATTCATCCCCAAGATATAAAACCTGTACCACTAGTAGAATGTGAATTAGTTTATGTGGTGTATGCATGACAAAACTGAGTCACACAGTAACAAACTGCCTCTTCCATTGTTTGTAATGACAGGCAGGAGAAAGCCTTCATTTTTGTATCTTTATCACTCTGATGACCCCTTAAAGAACGGGCGCATCATGAATGACTGGGAGTTTTTCATTTGTGGCCATGATACATCAACTTTCTTGTAACGTAGCTATCATGAAGTAGAAGTATAGGTTTATTTAAACAGTTGAGACTGATAGTACTCTACTGTGGACTTAGTCTCCTTGATCCTCCATCTATTCCTCTGCGAAACGTCAAAATAAAAATATCAACCTTGCGAGGTTGTTGTCAATGTTACACTTAACTTTGTCAACTCTCAAAGTACTATTAAAACGTTCAAATGGCCAGATAAGAATAAATAAAGATTAAATCAGTTTGGGGGAAAAATTACAAAGACAATTTTGGAGTTCAATCCAAAGGGCCTGAACGAAGGAGCAAGGAGGTGAGATCTTAGGTAGTGAGAAGCAATTGAAATTTTTGAACAGAGTGAATTATGAGGAAGAAAATCCATTCAACAATGTTGTATACAACACAATGGAGAAGAAAGGGCAGAGAGGAGGAGAAACATCAGAAGGCTTCTCCGTGGGCTAGAGGGATTATAGTAGAAAGGGAAGGAAGAGAATATATTCAAGAGAGGTTGTAAGAGGAGGATCAAGACTAACAATTAAATGAATAGGTGTGGGTGGCTAGATAATGGCCTGTGATTCACACAAAGGGGTTAAGGAAAATAAGAACAGGGAGGCAGAAAACGTGATGGGGTTTAAAAATTTTTTCAGTTGTGTGTCTTCACACACCTTTGTTACTGAGCATATGTAGATATGTCTGTATGTGTATACTGGTAGTTACATCAACCAGGTGGAGACAGAGAAAGAAAAGGAAGTAGCATGTTCCATTGTCTAAAATAGAACATATTATTCATCATCTTTCTTCTTGCTTTGGCTCTGCCCTCTACTTTGGACAAGTTGTCACCTTCTCTAAGAGCCCCCTCATGGGTAAAATGGGGATAGTCACACCTCTCCCTCTGCATTTCCTCCAATTCATCACCCACTCTATTTCACCTGATGAATTTCTCAAATGCTTCCCTCTCTCCAACCCTCAGCCATACCTTAGTAGTATAAGGCATGCTCCCCTCTCACTTGGGTTATTCCAAGAGCATCTTAATTGGTCTCCCAGGATCAATTCAAGTTCAACTCCAACTGGTTCTCCACACTGCAGCCTAAGTGACCTTTCTGAAATGATGTCACTACCAATTGCCCCCTTAAATGGCTTCCTATTGTCAAACCCCCTCATGCAGGGGTTTGTAGAAAGCTCTACAAACCTCTGCACAGCCTGCCCCAAATGCACATGTCCGTTTTCCCTCTCTCCCCCTCCCCCTCTCCCTCTCCCTCTCCTCCTCCCCCTCCCCCTCCCCCTCTCTCCTTTCTTCCTAGAGCATCAAACAATGGGCCTTCCCAACAAAGGGCCTTTGTATACACTACTGTTGACTGGAAAACCTTTTCTTTTCCAATTCACTTAGTTAATTCATTCTTCAGAACTCATCACATCATTTTCTCAGTGGAGCTTTCTCTAACTCTACCTCAATATGGGTCAAACTCCTTTGTTAGGAGGATTTCCTCACTGCAAAAAACTCATCTCAGGTTTTAATTATATATTCACTGTTGTGATCACTGAGGTAATGATGCTCTCAGCTATTAAACTGGAAGCCCCATGAGGGCTCTATGTATCTAATGCAGTACCTGGAGAGGAAAAGGTGAGTAAGAGAGGGAATCAATGAGTGAATAGATGAATAAACACATGAATGAATGAGCACCAGGACATCTATCTCACAGAGCTGCTCTCAGGACCTTTGCTGAATGCACAGTCATCCCTTGGTGTTGGTTCCAGGACTCTCACATATTTCAAAATCTCTGCATACCCAAGACTGAAGCCAGCCCTGTGGAACCCACAGATACAAAAAGTTAGCCTTCTGTGTACCCAGCTTTGGCATCCCACGAATACTGTGCTTTTGGTTTGGTTTGGTTGATAAAATTCACATGTAAGTGGACCTGCACAGTTCAAATACGGCCAATGTAAGTTGGCCGTATTGTTAAAAGGCCAACTGCAATTGTTATCAAATATGAGTCAAGGTTCTGACTTGTAATCCTGAGTGCACATCCAAATGGTTTTATCTTGAGAACTTTCCCTACCTTTCACCTGACAGGGATTTATGAGGTGCTGACAACCTTCATTTCAGAATGCTGCTTCCCTCACTATATTAGTTAGCTATTGCTAAATGCTGTTGTTTGAAGCCAGTCAGCTTTGAATCATAAAAATATTTGAGGATTTTTATATTACTTGAGTACTATTACTCAAATGAAAACATTACTCTAATATTTTTATGACTCAAAGCTGAGTGGCTTCAAACAACAGCATTTATTATTTCAGTTTCTTTAGGTCAGGAATCTGGGCTCAGTTTAACTGGACCCTTTCCTTCAGGTTCTCTTACAGGCTGTAGTCAGGTATTGATTAGGTTTATTTATCTAAAGGCCTGATTGGGGAAGGTCCGCTTTCAAGTCCATGCTGTTTCTTTGCAGGATTCAGTTCCTCATGAGCTATTAGACAGAGGGTCTTAGTTCCTTCACAGATGTTGGGCAAAGACCACTCTGTTTCCACGTGGGATTTTCCAGCAGGGAGGTTTACTTCATCAAAGCAGCAAAATGAGAAGGGAGGGAGGGAGGGAGGGAGAGAGATTGCCAGCAAGAGAGAAGTCATAGTCTTTTATAAACTACGCTTAGAAGTGACCTAACATCCCTTTTGCCATATGCTATGTTAGGAGAAAGTCACTAGGTCCAGTCCATGGGCACAAGGGGAAGAGATTATTCAAGGGAGTAAAAAGGAAGGGGGGATCACTGAGAACTCTTAGAGAAGGCTGCCTGCCCCACTCATCCAAATGCCCAAAAGTAGAGTTGCTTAGCGGCATGTGTCTAATCCTGTCTGGGCCCTTACTGAACGCCATTCACAAACTGACCCCGTAGAAGGGCTTGTGGCTGTTCCTGTTGATAGAATAATCCAGCTTAGTATAGCAGCTCCACAGACGAACTTATTGATCTGTAGCTTAAAATTTTCTGTTTCTTCTCAAGGTGTGTCAGGGAGAGAAACAGTCAGTCTGACCCAGCAAGGTCATACTTACTCCATTTCCATTAAATAAATATTCATAGACCCCAATGAGCCACCTCTAAGGTGTCAGGCATTATGTTTTCATTTCAGCAATTATGTGGCCTCCTGTCAGATTGATGTGCCACTGGTGTTGAGATACAGAGGAACTGAAGAATTTCCACTTGGGGTCAGGCCCAAAATAGAGAGGGAAGTAATTTAATGTTCTGCCACCTAAGTGGACTGGGTATGATAGCAAAAATGACCTGCCATTGAGGGGGCCCACAGGTTGAGTTGCTATCCTCAGAGCCCTGACTGGTTTCCATAAGCCCAGCTCTGGTCTTTTATCTGGTTAAGGCTGGGAAAAGTGAGAGGTCATTGCCATCATTCTAAGTGAGGATAAAGCTTCCCAAGTACTTAAACTTTTGATTTTGGCCTTATTAATACTATCCTGTGAGCAGCCAAAAGGGATGATCTGAGGTAAAACGAGGACTTTGGCATCAAGAGACGCAGATGGGTAAATGTGATTTAGTGATTTACTTGTGAGACCTACAACCAGTTACGTAATCACCCTGAGTGGCAAGTTGCTCATCTGGAAAGGGAAGAGACAGTGTCGCTCCTCCATGTTCTTATAATGTCCAGGGGCAAAGAGTTGGGTTGGTTTCTGCAGCTTTCATTTGACCTATTTGGAGAAGTTGAAAATATAAACACTACATTTACCAGGCTGTCTTGAGATTTGGAAGGTGGAAGTGAAGCAGAAGCCATCTTCCGTGGTATCCAAGGCTTACAAGGAAGCTTCCAAAGATGTGGATGGTGGTTGTGGTGAGCAGTCCCAGTGCTGCACTGATAAGCACATCAGCAACAGTTTCTAAACGATGGATCACAGCTACGGTGGTGTGACCTGGAACTCATAAGCCCAGTGGCAGTGCCCTGGCTTCCTCTCTGCCAGCTCTTCTGGCGATGCTGTAAGCACCTGATCCACTCAGCAAATATATATCAAGTACCATCTATATTCCTGGGACTAACCTAGGACTTATCAGTGAACCAGAGACACCAAATCCTGCCTATGGAGCTTACCTTCTACTATGTGTGGGAATAAATGATATACATATTAAGTATATTGTGTCTTAAAAATTAAGTGCTGTGAAAAGTAGAAAAAGTAAAGCAGCATACGGAGCATCAAAAGTGCTGGAAGTGAGAATGGGTAAAATTTTAAATAGGGTAGTAGAGGCAAAGCTTACTGAGAAGGTGACATTTGAAGACTGATTAAATATTCAAGAGTCAGCCATGTGGTATCTGATGGAAAAATATTGCAGACGGAGGAAATGGTCAGTGCAAAGGCCCCTCACTGGGAGTGTGACTGGGGAATTTGAAGAAGAGGAAGCCATCCAGTGAGGTTGAAGCAAGGCAAGGGAGGGAGGAGGTGGTAGAAAATAAAGTCAATTGGCCGGGTGCGGTGGCTCCTGCCTGTAATCCCAGCACTTTGGGAGGCCGAGGCAGGCGGATCATGAGGTCAGGAGATGGAAACCATCCTGGCCATGGTGAAACCCCGTCTTTACTAAGATACAAAAAAATTAGCCGGGTGTGGTGGCGCACGCCTGTAGTCCCAGCTTCTCAGGAAGCTGCGGCAGGGAAATTGCTTGAATCCGCGAGACAGAGGTTGCAGTGAGCCAAGATCCCACCATGGCACTCCAGCCTGGCGAAAAGAGCAAGGTTCCATCTCAAATAAATAAATAAATAAAGCCAATCAGGTAATAGAGGGCCAAATCTGGTACCTAATTCCTTATATTAAATCTCTTCCTACATGAAACACCTAGAATGTTCTCTCTTTCCTCTACTAAACTAGGGCTGATGTATGGCCTTGGCATAATTTTACACTTGCCCTTATCTAATTGCATTGAAATTATGCACTTGTGTTTGCACCCACTCCAAAGACAGTGCCTCATTAATCTCTGTAAACTGAACACCTAGCCCAGGGCCTTGCAGAGCAGGCATTTAAATATATGATCAGTAACGCAACGTGAGCACAGCTAGTTCCCAACCACTGCCTCTTCCAAACAGGAGATATCTCCGTAGGCGGATGCAGCTTCCAATATGGCTGGATATGTGGGGGGATAAAGACCTTCCTGGCTGAACTAATACATTTAGTATTCTAATGAAGTAATTATAAAAGTAAGTAATTATTGAAATAACCACATCAACTCCCAGTCATTAAAATCCTCCTAAACAGAGCTGGCATGATGGCTTAGGCTACTAGAAACCCTGGCAACCACCCAACGCCTACAATAGCTTCTAATTAATTGATCTCACCTCTAATCTGCTATTGTTAGCCAAGCGCTGATCATTTGTTTGGGCTACAGATCCTATTGCCCCTTCCTTTTGATTGTATTTGTTACTGTACCCTCTCTATCTCTTTCAATTAAGCACAGGTTAAGTGGTTCACCCGCAAGAGAATAGGAGATAATGGCACCAATCAAAGTAATCTCTTTAATTTGCTAAATGGATTACAGGGAAACCCCAGCCAAAGTGAAGTCATAGCTAGTGGCCTTCACTTGAACTATACACAAGGAGTATCTAATTATTAACCCATCACAAGCCAGACTTCGTTGTGGAATAAACGTCTACAAAGTTAGCAAGGTACAGGCAGTTTCAATAGACGAGATGTCCCTGTGACTAAATTGTTCCCAGGGTAGAATGTCCCCACTGGCTCCATTCCCAAATTTCTTGCTCGCCTTAACTTTGAAGTGCAACACACATCCTCATCTATCAATCAAAATACTGCCCAGCACTCCAGTCAAGAGAGTGGATTTATAATCTCTTTAAGAGCATTATCTCTAGTGAGGATTCATTTTTCTTATTTGTACTGTAAATGCAAATGCAGTTTCATAGGCACAATGCTCTGGCTTTTGCTGACTTTGAAAAAAGTATCTGCTTAAGAATAAATAAGTTTGTTCTTAAGTGGGTAAGTGATCTTCCTTTTTGCGACCCAGCTTGTTTCTGTCCTTAAACCCACAGACACACCCCTCCCATGACCCACTCTGAGATGAAGGGGTAGAGTACAAAAACTCCCCATGCTACTGGAATTCTGACTTTGCACGTCTTTGGTTAAGCAAGTAAGCAAAAAATGGCAAATCAAGCCATATTTCAGTAGAATATGGAATAATTGCAAGAATGCAATGGAAGATGAACAAATACAAAAACAAAACTCCATGAACTTTTCAAAGACTGAGGGACCTGGATCCTAACTTGAAGAACTCAATAAAGATTGATGTGTCATCTGTGTCTCTCAAGCCTTCATCTCTGTAAGGGTGGGTGGGAGGCACTGTTCTCTGCAATATCCAACTAGCATGATCCAGACACCCAATACCACGTGTTCTGCAAAAAGTCTAGTGACCTTTCCAACATTTCTGAGCATTCCTAAGGAGGTTCATTGTCCAGGTTACTTCAATCAGCACTCCAACAGGGTTCAAGGACATGCTGCCCCAAAATATGGCACCTTGGCATTTGAGGAAACAGCAGAAGCAGGTAAGTCACTCTTATATTCTCATCCTTCTTCCCTGAAGCAGGACAAAAAACCAGCATTTGAGAGGTGCCCTGCCTATACTCAGTGGAAAGGAATATTCTTATTTCTGGAGACACAGGGTCTGAGAAAACGCTCTGAACCAACAGGCCTTGCTAAGCTCCCCCCAGTTTATTGGCATTAGATTATACCCTCTTGCCCTCCAATCACATTTCTCCATGACTGCCTACTCTTCATCAGACCTAAGCACAACATTACACAAATGTACCTGTTTCTTTGGGTCTCCAATTCCTTACGAAGGCTGTGTCACACAAAACTTACATTCAATGAATTTGTATGCTTTTCTCTAGCTAATCTGTCTTTTGTTACAGGGGCCTCAGTCACAAATCCGCAATGTGTGAGAAGAAATCTTCCCTTCCCCACAACTCCACCTCTGAGTCCTCTCTTCCTGTCTTGCCTCCTGAGGCACTTGACCTCTCCCTTTAGACCAAAGACTGACTTAACCCCTCTTTCCTAAAGTACCACTGACACAGGATGTATAATATAATATTACCAAAGTTTGAGACAAAATTACTCACAGTGATATTACAACACAGAGCAGAGGAGGAAATGCCTAAATGCTAATATAAGATGTCACTAGTACTCAACTGTCCTCGCAGAGGACCTTCTCATTCTTCATTGATTCTGACTGGCCACCGTGTTTCTCACCACTACTCTAACTTGCTTTACCATTTCTCCCTTTTGGCCCCAACCTTTCTCCCAAGATGCCAGAGAAAAACACTTAACTTTAAAAGAAAAATAGATTAGTAATAACTATCTCTTCCCTAGCTTTGCTTTGGAATCCATTTTTATACAATCAAAAGATCCCTTAGGAACTTTTCTCAGTCAAGAGTCCCTTTCTTTCTCCAGAAGCATCTGAACTCCTAAAGCAACCTAATAAATTGCAAATAGCTGATAAAGAAACAGGATTATCCCAACTGCATTAAGTACCCATTATGCCTAAGATGCAGCAGTGGGTGCGAGAGGAAATAGAACACAGGGCAAGAGGTACCCAATGTTCTCAGGGCATTTATGATACAGTAGGGGAGGTGGCCAAGCACCCAAGAGGCTGTGTGGTGAGCAGAAGTTGGAAAGCAGAAGGTCCAAGTTTTAGCGTTAATTTTACTGTAACACATGCCTGGACAAGACGAGTAACCTTTGGCATTGTGATGCTGTGAACATTCCAACGTCTGCACTATTTCCGGGGATTCTGAGAGGGTAGAAGGGTGGAGGAATGGTGTGGATGGGTTATAAAAATCATAAAGTGATTGGTGCTGCATGAGTGTACGGTGCTGCTATGATCACCACGTGAAAAGTCATACACAATAGCTGGCTCTGAGTGTAAATCCCCACTGCTGCACAGTCTTATGGTTTAAACACTAAATGTGCTGATGTTGTACTTACAGGGACTAAAGAAACTAAACAGCAAATAACTTGAGAATCATTACAATGAAACCACAGCCACCTACCTCAATAGCTCCCCAAATCTACAAAAGCATTCTTAGCTCCCATATGTGTTATCCTGTAGTAGTATTACTGAGTAGAATGTGCTGCCCCAACTATGTTCTTTGACATGCTCACAGGGCCAAATTCTCACATAATATGATAAATACGCAAATTTGCCTTGTAAATGGGCTGATAGTTTGCTGTTCTCTTTCTGGTTACTTTCAAAAAGCTGTATCTGGGCTCCTAGCCACTTAGATGACCTGTTCAGAGTATCTATGAAAGCTAAGAATCCATCCCTCCATGGATATAGCTAGTGGATTCTTAGCTATAGCAGAAATAAAAATTACACATCCATAGATATTTGGCAGTGCCCCTGTGTAGAGACACTGTTGTACCTACGTACCTTGACCTAGAGTGAAGAACCACTGTTAAAGACCCTATGTTCCATAAGGATTTGGAAGACCTGAGAGTGGTTAGGGAATATTTATTTCAAGAATGCTGTTGGCCTGTCTGATAGGTAGACAGCAAAACAGAAGAGCGTCTTCCAAGAGGCAACCCTCATATTTGCATCATAAAGTTCACAAAACTTTCACATACATTATTTCATTTAATCTTCACGAGGAAAACAGTGAGATTCATTCATTCATTTCCCAGCCCTGGTAACAGATACTTAGAGGCAAGCCACAGAAGATGTACACATGTACCGCCAGCCCCCAACACCACACCAAAATGCACAAGATAATCTGTAGCTGCACTGCTCATAATGGCCCTGAAGTGGAAAAGTCTCAAATCTTCATCCTCAGTAGGATAAAAAAATACACATGAACTGAGCGTAGCAATGAGAAAAGCCACCACAACTACCGGCATGAAAGGACGAGTCTCTCAAACATTATATCGAATGAAAGAAGACACAAGAGGGGAAATATTGTGTGACATCACTTATGTAAGCAGAAAAGCTGCCTGTCAGAAGTTGGGATTTGTCATGTTTGTGGGAGAGTTATATGGTCTTCCGAGGTACAAAGACATGTTGTGTTTTTTGAACTAAGGTTCAGGTTACTTGTGTGTTCACTTTGTAAAAATTAAAGCAGTGCACTGGTGTGCTATACTTCAATAAAAATTTACATTAAAAAAGCAGAGGGACCCACACAGAATGACCAACTTCTACTTTGCAAAGCAGAAAGTAAACCAAACTCTAATTACCATCTATTATCCAATCTACACATTTTAAGACAATAGAATCGCACCAAATATAGGAAGGACACACAACTATAACACTGCGTAAGTTAACTTTATGAAAAACAATTTGCGTCTTAGCCTTATTTTGCTCCTTTTACTTTAGGCCCATGAGTGTCTTCTGAGAACAACTCGATTTGCCAACTGTTCTCCGAGAAGCACTACTTTGGGATCTGGATAAAAACTCTTTTTGTTTATGATCCATAGGAGATTTCACTTGTCTTTCCACTTCTGCCAGCAAGCAGTTTGTGGTAACAGTGACTCACTGGAGCTCTCAGAGTGGATGAGGATGACTTTTGGGTGATGAGAAAGTCCTGGACTCCACATCCCAGGCTGCTCTGCTAAGTGGCTTAACTGGCTTTTGTTGGCCTAGCCGCCCTCCACCTACATTGGCCTCCACAGCGCAACCTACCAATTATTTGACACCTAGCTAGAGTTATCCTTTATCAGCAACATTTTAAGTTGTGCCTTGAAGTTTTGAGCTTCTTTTCTGCTCCTTGGGTAAGCAGTTAGCTAACTTTTCCAGTAATACGTGGATATAGGCTTTGCTGTTGTTATTATTAACCTCGAAGAGATATATTTCTTCTTTCCTATTTCTTTTAATCATCCAAAGTACCCATTCATCTATGCATTCACTATTTTTACATTTTTCCTTTCCTGTCTAAACTCTTCCCAATGAGACAAGATGACCAGTCCTACAACTAGAATTTAAATTTAAACTTTATGAGCTGTCTGTTATACAGACTACTGCCAATATACTCTGTGTTAGTCTAGTGCTTCCCATCTCCAGACCTGTCAACCAGTCATAAGAAGAGGTTGGTTTGGCAAAACTTGGTCTTCACACAGCCATTGGATTTACTACCATGGACTGTGCTCTTTTCCAGGTGTTTGCAAATGGAATTGATGCTGGCTTTTCTTTTCTTTAGGCCTTTTTTATGCTAAGTGTTCAGGCTATTATGTCTATAATCACTCTTTCGAGGCATAATGTCTTTCAATATCTTTTCTTTTTTTCAAAACTCTTACAATTCACAGTTGATGGTCTGCAAATTTCTTTGATTAGTTCCCTAGTTACTAAGAGAGAGAAAATGAAATATGACATGAAATTCTTTCCATTATGTTTTGCTTCATTTTGGTTTCCTATGTTGCTATTCTACAAATTGTGTTTATTGAATATTTTGTTTGTAATGAACACATAACAATTGTATATATTTATGGAGTATCGTGTGACGCTTGAACACAGGTATACTTTGTATAATGATTAATCAGGGTAGTTAGCATATATAATGGGTCAAAGACCTGTGCAGACATTTCTGGAAAGAAAACACACAAATCGCCAAAAATATGATGAAATGCTCAAGATCATCATCAATCATCAGGGAAACCACAATGAGATACCACATTACCCCAGTCAGAATAACTATTATCAAAAAGACAAGTAACAAGTATTTTTTATGATGCACAGATATTCTAAGACTTTTACATGAATTACCTCATTTAATCCTTACACTACCCCTATGATGTAAACATCACATTATAAACCTCATTTTACACAAGGCGAAGCTGAGCCTCGGAGAGGTTAAGTGACCTAGGGATGTCCTAGCCTCGTGTGAAACCCTGTATGTGGCTCTTACCTTGCTGATGATTCTAAGATGATTTCCTTCAATTGCACAAATATTTATTAAGGGTAATGATGTGCCCATCACTGAACCTGGCATTGGGCTTCTTGGCTATAGGACAGATAGTTCTTAAATATGAACGGTTCTAAGGTGGTACATATTATCAGACTTTCCCTGTGGCCAACTGTATAAAGGGGTAGCTTCTGAATGGTTCAGGAAGTAAACCAGGTGCTAAAAATACAGATCTCTGTTTTGTTTTGTTTTTTTTTTTTTTTTTTGAGACAAGGTCTTTCTCTGTCACGCAGGCTGGAGTGCAGTGGCCCTACAGCTCACTGCAGCTTCCACATCCCAGGCTCAGGTGATCCTCCCACCTCAGCCTCCCGAGTAGCTGGGACTACAGGCACATGCTACTATACCTGTCTAATTTTTGTATCTTTTATAGAGACAGGTTTTGCCATGCACCCAGGCTGATCTTGAACTCCTGGGTTCAAGCAATCCTTCTGCCTTGGCCTTTCAAAGTGTGGGGATTAAAGGGATGAGCCACCGTGCCAGGCCAGACGTGAGTTCTTAAGAGGTGCTCATGGAGAATCTGTAGGTATGATGTGGTCACCACCATGACTGAGACTTCTGTGACCTCTGACAGCACAGCGGAGCAGCGCCTAAGAGCACAAGGCCAAGAAAAGCCTCAGATCTTATTTTTTAAAAAACAGTATTTTTGAGCTTGCAAGTAAATGCTTATCAGCTAAGTATTCTTACATGGCATAATGAGCTGATTGCTGGCTCACACTATTTCTTCCCCTCCACTGTGGGCAAGGGTATTTCCTCACCCCACCGCTGTTGAGCTTGGTGATGCGACTTGCTTTGGCCAAAGGAACATGGGTAGAAATATCAATCTGCCAGTCCTGAGCCTCAGCCCTAAGATGCCTTATATATTTCCTCTCCCCCTCCTGTACTTCTGCCATTATCACGAGAAGACTATGTAAAGAGGCAGCTGCTAGTCCCAGACGAAGGGGGCATGTGGAAGAAAGCCAAGTCCGGCTGATTCCCACTAATCCCAACAGAGGCCTACAAAGCCAAGCTGACCTACAAAAAAAGTTATTATAAGCCACTGAGATTTGAGGGTTGTTTCACAGCATTGTTACAGCAAATACACACGAGATGTGTCTTAGGTTCCCTTTCCAGGGAGCCAGGCTCCAGAAATTTGTACTAGTTTTCCCACCTACATAGGAGAGTCATTCCGGATCACCCTGCATAAACTGGCAGTTTCATAAAGGCGACATCTAATCTGAGTCTTCAGGCTCAATCGGCATGTGAGGTGCTTGTGAACGCACTGTAAGGGCACCATCCTGTACGGTAGCCTATGGCCGTTAGTCACGTTTAGCTGCCCAGCACTTGAAATGTCCCATCCAAGTTGAGAGGTGTTTTTTTTTTTTTTTTTTTTTTTTTTTTTTTTGAGAGGTGTTTTTTTTTTTTTTTTTTTTTTTTTTTTTTTTTTTTTTTTTTTTCCTTTGAGCCAGAGTCTCGCTTTGTCACCCAGGCTGGAGTGCAGTGGCATAATCTCGGCTCACTGCAACCTCTGTCTCCTGGGTTCAAGTGATTCTCCTGCCTCAGCCTCCTGAGTAGCTGGGATTACAGGCGTGCACCACCACATGCAGCTAAGTTTTGAATTTTTTTTAATAGAGACAGGGTTTCACCATGTTGGCCAGGTTGGTCTCGAACTCCAGACCTCGTGATCCACCCGCCTTAGCCTCCCAAAGTGCTGGGATTACAGGCATGAGCCACTGTGCCCGGCCAAGAGGTGTTTTAAGTATAAATACACACTGGATTTTGAAGACTTGGTATGAAAAACAAAATTGTACACTAGTTACTAATTTTTATGCAAGTTTTACATTTAAATAATACTTAAAATATGCTGGGTTAAATGAAACATATTGTTGAAATTAATTTCACTGCTTTCTTTTTACTTCTTCTTAATTTGGTGACCAAAGGGTTTTAAATTACATATGTGTCTCAGAGAATACATCTACTAGGCAGCTCTGTGCTAGAAGGACTTACAGGCCATAAGCAAAGTTGAGAGTGAGAACCATCCCAGGATGGGGTCAGGTTGCTGCTTTCGGCAATAGTTAGGGCACACAGGGTGCACAGTGCAGGGGTGGCAGGCCAGTAGGAGCTACAGAGCTTGGGTTATGAGGTCTGAACACCAGGCTTGGGACCTGCAGCCATAGCCTGGAGGTGCCTGAAAGGGAGCTTGCTAAAAGCAGGATGCCTTGATGCTAGGTGGTGGGTTATAAGAGAAGACTGGCAGACACTGAGGAAGTGAAATATTTGTCATAGGGGAGTCAAGTGCCAGCCAGCAACTGCTTTCCTATTCTAAGGCACTTACAGGTTGATTCATGGGCAATTTGAAACCATAAGCAGTTTCCGTGATGAAACATGCAGACCAAATGATATCGCATTCCTTATCTTCGCCAGTGAGCAGACTTTCCCTTCTGCCTGCTGTCACAAACACTGTCACCTTGAAAGGTGCTATCCTATCACTGTCTCTGACGAGCGGAGCAGGGAGATGTCACTTCTAACAGCACCATGAAGTATGGGTCCATTCAGAGATGTATTAGGCAGCCGCTAAGAAAGCCAGGCTGCTTTGGCAAAAGAGAAGAAACTCAAGTCGTAACCGGATTAGAATGTCATGATAAATATAACTTTCACCTTAGTTCCCATTAGGTGATGATTTTAAAGGTTACTTATGAACGTTTCTGAAGTAAGTAACAGAATGATTACGTGAGCAGCTCGCAAGACTTGGGATGTGAAAGAAAGCATGAGCTTCTCATGCACAATAGCTGAGGCCAGTTGGAGTCCTTTGTCGGATATGGAAATATCAGCGATGATTCTGCTCTTAATATAAAGTGTGGATCCACATAAAAGTGGCTAGATATTCTGCTGGATTCCAAACACAGTGTATGAAACTGCCTTTAGAATTTGTCATCCTGTTTCCCCAATACATTGAGCAAGCTTGGGGTTATTTGGGTAGGCTCAGGGCTAAGAGCTTGCAGCCCATCCACTTATGGGAAACGTAAAATGCAAATGAATGAGTTGGGATGTCAAAAGAAAAAATGACTTCTCTCCACAGCTGGCTATGAACAGTTCTATTGGCTTCAATAGGAATGGGTATTTCATAAACTGATAGAACTTAGAGGTGAGTCATGAGCACCCCTGGAGTTTAACAGGGGAAGATACTGAGGCTCAGGTGGGACTAACTTATCCAAAATTATGCAACCAGTCAGTACGAGGGCTGGAAATCAAACCGGAGTCTCCTGTTCAGTGATCTGACACCCGGGGCTGACCCAGGGACAAAGAAGCCTTGCAATAAAACTACTTAAGCTTCTGAGAACAGGCCTTAGGGCCGTGGTTCTCAACCCTGGCTGCACTTCAGAATATCTGAAGAAATCGCTCTGGCCACATACCAGAGCAATTAATAAAGAATTTATGGAGATAGGACCCAGAAAACTGTATTTTTAAAAGCTATCCAGGTGATTCTACTATGTAGTTGAGCATTAATGCCCAAGCGGGTACCTGAATGATGTGGGAACAGACCCAGTTCTCAAAGGCAGGGTATCATCTGCCTCAGATGACTGCCGTGTCTGGGTTCCTCCAGAGGCCTCCCTTATAGAGGAGGCGGAGATCAAACCAGTAATATTATCTCGACCAGAAGGCTTTGTTTGCCAGGCAGACACTGGTGAGTTTCCAAGTCACCTTACTATTTGTCCAAAGGAGACCATGGCATATCCGCCAGTGGCTTTGTTGGTGTAAAAGTGGGTTCCCTGACATCAGTGCCATCTGGCCGGCACAGTACACAACCTGAGACGAACGAGTTTTTAAAGGAAGCATATTCAGCTTTTAAAGGTCTATAACATTGCCCATAGAATTTTCCGCAATCGACGGAAATGTTTCATATCTATACTTTCTAATATGGTTACCGCTAGCTTATGGCTGCTGACTGCTCTAAATGTTGCAAGTATGACAAAGAAAATAAATTTTAAATTTCATTTTAGTTACTTTATCTTTAAACTTACATAACCACATGGGGTTGCTGACCACTGTGTCAGACAATGCAAGGAAGTTCTCAGAATTCTCCCAACCAGGCAGGAGACAAAGAATTTATAGAGGACAAAGAGAAGTATTTTAATTTTAAACTACGCTGTTGCCTGCCCACTCTATACATGTCTTTAGCTTATTCAGCAAGTTTGGATGTTTTAAAAAACCTTACTAGAAAATGGTTTTCGACAATAAAGGTACAGATAGCATTGATTTTTAAGAGTGTTTTAGTGTATTTGGTTTTCTTTTATAAACAAGATTACTGAATAAGAAAATTCTTACCTTGGAATATTAAAGTTTCTGATGGGAACCAGTTTTGGGAATACTAAGTATCTGATAACCTTCCTCTCAGATGTTTACAAGAGTCATATTGCAGGAAAGACGGAGCTACAACTTCATCTAAGACCACCTTTCCACGGAAACTCTTCCAAAAGAAAGTTAGTTGTATGCCAATATCAACTCATTCTCCCAGAAACACAGAGAGCTCCTAATCTTCCTCACGTAGATGACTTTGGCCAAGGAACGTGACTAAACTTTCTGGTCACTTCTTTCAGCTCAAGAAACAAACACCCTTGTGTAGGCATTGCATTTGAGATGAAATTCTTGAGACATTGGTATGCTTATTCTATGTGACATTTCAATAGTTATTTTTGGTTAGCACTCTATTATTCATATGAAAACCCATAGCATGCCCATGCAAATGCAAGCCTGCTGCCACCTCTATCTTGCAATTTTATCTCCTTCTTAAATACTTGACAGTATTTCTTCATTTACATTAATAAAAATTGAGGGGACAAAAATTAAAGCCATATTCCATCATACTTGGTGGGTGTAATACTTCTGACCAACCTCATTTTGATGCTAAAATTAGAGGTTTATGTTCTCTTTGCCAGTCCTAATGCCAGTGAACACCATTTGTATTTCACCAGAACCTGGAATGAGTGATATACTTATAAAGTAAAAGAAGATCTGGTCAAGGGGTGGTATGGTTTCAAGGACAGAGCACAGGTGTAAATGCCTGAAGACTGGGACTTTAAGTCCTGCCACCAAACTTACAATAATATTAGACTGGGGCAAAAGTAATTGCGGGTTTTGCCATTACTTTTAATGCCATTACTTTTAATGGCAAAAACGCAATTACCTTTGCACCAACCTATTACGACCTTGAACACCGTATCACTTAATTTTTCTGAGATCTATTTTCCTCATCTGCACTACAGGGATAAAACTAGCACCACTTCAAGGGATGCTGTGAGAACATCATATGGTGATATGTGTGTTTTGAGGACAAATAGTGACTATTACTCAGGTATTAATTGTCAGTGACAGGCTGGAATAACACGGCCTATTGTTTCCTCATTAAGTTCTGCATATAAACCTCCTTTATTAGGTCTATGGTGAATTTAAACAAATATGTACACATTCCATTTACTTCAAACATGACAGGTTTAAAAATTATATATTCTTTGATTTTGATAAAATATGCATATTTTTATTATTTTGACAATTTTTAGGTGTACAGGTCTCTGAATTTGACCACTTTAGGTACCTCATATAAGAGGAATTACATAGTATTTGTCTTTTCGTGTCTGGCTTAATTTCACTTAATGTCCTTAAGGTTCAACCATATTGTAGCCAAATATCATTCCTTTTTAAAGCAAAATAATATTCTGTTGTATGTACAGACCATGTTTGGCTTATCTATTCATGCACCAGTGGAAATTTGGGTCACTCCAACTTTTGGCTATTACATTGCTATGAACATTAGTGTAAAAATATCTGTTTGAGTCCTTAGTTAACAGCCATAAGTGACATTAATAAATGATATGTGATTCCATGCTTAATATTTTGAAGAACTGCTATACTGTTCTCATAGCAGGTGCAGCATTTTCTGTTCTCACCAGAAAAACACAGGGTTACCATTTATCCACATCCTTGCCAACATAATTTTCTTTTTTCCCCTTAAATAATAGCCATACTAAATGGTAAGCTGTGGTATCTCATTGTGGCTCTATTTTGCCTTTCCCTAATTATTATTGATGCTGAACATATTTTCATGTGCTTAATGACCATTTTAATGTCTTCTTTAGATACATATCTATTTAAATTATTTGGCCATTGAAACATGACATTTTTAGCATAAAATGAATATATACACATTTTGTTAAAAAAAGAAGTTTTCGGATATAACAGCAAAGTCATAAGGCCCTTAAAAGTAGCTGTGAAGTGAGTTTATTATTATTGCAGATATTCGTATCATTTATAATTACTACTGCCATTTTATCTAACATGATTGAAGACTAGACATTTTCTAGGCACTGTGCAAAGCAGTACACATGGATTAACTTATTGGATCTTCACACCTACTCTGTGAAGCAGCAGCTAGTCTTGTTCGTATCCACACTGAGCAGCTGAGGAAACTGAAGCATAAACAAGCTAAAGTAACTTGCCCAAGGCCATGCAGCTAGTGAGTGGAAGTGGGATTTGAACCCAGGCTACTGGACTCCAGAGTTTTTGTTCTCAACCACCACACATTCCCACCTCTCAATGATGGATGGTGCTGAATGATCTGCTGATGAGCTTTATGGGGCATGTACATTAAAGAATAATAAATAATAGGTTATTGCTCATGATCTTTCATTTCAGAATACTTAAGGAGATTCATTCAAATAGTCATTTCTATGACTATTCACGGGACTTTAAAAATGAGCCAGCAATATGATTATTTGTTTGCTATTATTTAACAGCCCAAAGTTGAGGCATTTTGGCATATACTTGAAAAATCGTATTCTCCCACACCATGCTGCATTGGTTGGATAGTTTATTGGAGGGTAAAAGATAAGGTCATAACTACTTTTGGTATTCAACATTCTTTATATACTACTGGAAGAGAATATTTATGCCTTATCTATTTATTCCTTAAATCTTTATTGAGTACCTATCATGGGCTAGGTACTATTTGAGTTTCTGGAAATACAAATGGATAAATCTCTGCTCTAACAGATTGTGGTGCCGGGTGGTCTGACAGGCTGTCAACGCAGAATTGCACAAATATTTTGAAATGAAGTAATAGTGGGGAAGAAGAATAAAGCAGGTAAGAGGAGAGACAGATCCTAAGGAGTGCAGAGGGCCTGGCAGGTCACAGTTGTCAGGCAAGGTTTCTGTAATCAGAGAATGTTCGAGAGAGACCAAAATGAAATGAGAAAATGAACAACGGGTAAAGAGCATCTCAGACTAAGGGAACAACCAGTGCAAAGATCCTGAGGTAGGAGCTTCCCAGGAATGTCTGTACAACGAAGAAGGAAGAGTGAGTAGAACAGAGGAAAAGAGGGGCTGAAATTAACTCTTCCCTTCCTTGAATTCCCCAGAACCATGAGATGTATCAAATGCTAAACTCTGGTGGGAACCAGGGTCAAAATATATCACATCTAAAATCTGAGTTGGAGAAAGTAATATGAAAAACATAGATCCACTTTTGTAGAATACATAGTATCTTGACTTTTTTTTTCTATTTTCTGGTGGACCATGAATCAGAAATGCTATGAACACAAAATAGATTACAGATACAATGTACATTTAGCCACACTTGAATAGGTCCAACATAACATTCATTTCTCCTACATCAAAGAATGAGCCAGCCCTTCGAGGGTGAACCTACCGGGTCCTAAAAAAGAAAAGAAAAAAAAAAAAACCAAAACAATGGCAGTCACCAAATGCTCTCTAATGTTGACAGAAATCTACTGCTGAGATTTGTTACAAGATTAAAAAAAGAAGGTTGATGTCATGCATGTTAGACTGTGACCTCAAGCACTTTTTTTTTTTGGAAGT
Source organism: Cebus imitator (assembly GCF_001604975.1). Classification (NCBI taxonomy): domain Eukaryota; kingdom Metazoa; phylum Chordata; class Mammalia; order Primates; family Cebidae; genus Cebus; species Cebus imitator. Next base: position 1,141,712 of record NW_016107666.1, read on the forward strand.
TCATAAAATTTTATGTAAAAATCTCTACTATTCTTTGTTCCAAGAAATTTGACATATAACCACTGATGATTTAAGAAATATATAACTCTCCTAGCATTTGAAAAAACCTTGAGAGATTATCCAAACTAATATAGTTTCAGCATTACACATACACATTTACCAATTTTCCATATTAGATTTCTACGGTCATCCCTGAGTAGCTCAACCCAGGAACAGTGGAAAGTAAGAGTTCTTAATTCTGTGACATTATTATGTATAATGTTCTGATTTTCACTATATGTTTAAACCAAATACTGGAGTAACTATAAATTATAGCCCTCTAGTCACATAAAATGAACTTCCAGATAGCTCCCAAATTTGAGTAACTTAAATGACTATATTTCAGAATAATATCCATACACTACAAGTATTTGTCACATTTGCTGCAGAATAAAAATAACCTCACTCAAGTGTGGGGAAGAGAGGTTCTGTAGGATTCCAGCCTCCAGCCACCACTCCCAAGCCAGAAAGTTATTCTCAAAACAAGAGGCCACTGAACAACTGATGATAAAAACAGACCAAAGAAGTAGCAGAGCTAGCAAAACAGTTTAAACTCAGGAAAGACTAAAAACTAGAAACTTCAGAACATCTGGATAAGAAATAGGCAGCAGTGGTTGAATGTGGCAGCTCATGCCTGTAATCCCAGAATTGTGGGAGGCTGAGGCAGGCAGATCACCTGAGGTCAGGAGTTCGAGACTAGCCTGGCCAACACGGTAAAACCCCGACTCGACTAAAAATACGAAAATTAGCCAGGCGTGGTGGTGGGCGCCTGTAATCCCAGCTACCCAGGAGGCGGTGGCAGGATAATCACTTGAACCCAGCAGCTGGAGGTTGCAAGGAGCCGAGATTGCAACATTGCACTCCAGCCTGGCGGACAAGAACAAGACTTCATGTGGGGGTAGGGAGGTAGGGAGAAATAGGCAGTGGTAACATGAGGTGGAAAACAGGGGTTGCCAAAGGCCAGAGTGGACCTGGTGGCACTATTGGGCTTGTAAGAGAGGCCTTCACTGCTTTAACATGTAAAGGCTTTCCGCTGTCTATGTTCCCATCATTTCCTGACACATTTGCCTTGTCTACTGGCAAAATGATATACCCTCTAAATAAAGTCTGGTTAAAATGAAGGTGCTTAGCATACACTGAAGCAAAGTCAACTTAGTCTTCCATCCTCAGAGTATCTCACAATAGAACACACGGCACAATCTGCTGTAGCTGGCTAAGGCCTCTATTGGATCAGATCATTTGTGGGAACTTTTCTTGCATATTTACGCCTAAAGAGCTGCAGGGCAGGGGTGAGAATCACAGAATCTCGGAAGGGGAAAAAAATGGAATTTTAGGCAGCTTTGTGGTTGCTCAGTGTTTCCAAGTTGGTGATTGTGTTAGTCTGCTTGGGCTGCCACGTCAAAATAGCACAGCCTGGGGGCTTCAGCAATAGAAAGGTATTTCCCGTACTTCAGAATGCTAGAATTCTGCAATCAGGGACCAGCGTGATCAGGTTCTGGAGAGGTTCTTTTCCTAGCTTGCAGAGGGCCGCCTGCTCAGTTTCCTCATACGGCGGGGAGAGAAAGCAAGTTCTGGTGTCTCTATCTCTTTTAAAAGGACACCAGTTCTATCAGATAAGGCTTCCGCCTTATGACCTCACTCAACCTTAATCACCTTCTTAAAGTCCGTTTTCCAATTCAGTCGCATGGGTGTCAGGGCTTCAACACAGGAATTTTGAGGGACACAGATGAATCTATAGCCATGAGGGTTTAAATTCAAAGATACGAAAAGAAAGCCTGATATAAAGGACAAAGAAATGTGGACACAAAAATTTAAAATTTTTGTGCAGAGACCGTAAATTTTAAAAAATATAAAATGGAGAAAAAATATTTGCTACATATAATATCCTTAATATATAAAACTCCAATACATAAGAAATAAGAAGTCAACAAAGAGGAAAAGGTATGAATAATTTAATCACTGAAAAAGGATAATAAAACATTAGAAAGGATGCCTGCATTAAAACTGTAATCATAATTTTAAATTTAAGTGATAGAAAAAATTCTCACTATAGATTCTGAAGGGCTAGAACCCCTACTGTCCTATTAGGCAAAATATTAGCACCCAAAAGCCTAATGTTGTGTTACACAGAGTATTAGCCCCCAAAGATATCTATGTCCTAATACCCAGGATCTGTGAATATGTTGGGTTACATGATATTTAGCATATTGGGTTGTAAACGCAGTTATAATCAGCTGACCTTAAAAGAGTGAACTGATCCTGCATTATGCAGATGGGCCCAATGTGGTTACAAGAGTTCTTAAAGCTGGAAGAGGAATGAGAAGGGAGAACTATAGAAATGGTAGCATTAAGGTGACTAGGCTGAATGTTGCCAGCTTTGAGGTGAAGGAATGGGGCTGTGAGCCAATGAAAGTGGGTGGCCTCTAGAGCTTGCACCAAGCAAAGCAAGGAAATGAATTTTCCCCTAGAGCTTTCAAAGAGAACCCAGCCCTGCTGACACCTTCATTTTAGCCAATGAGACCCATTTTGGATTTCTGACCTTCGGAGTTTTAAAATTAAAAATTTGCTGGCCAGGCAGGGTGGTTCATGTCCGTAATTCTAGCACTTTGGGAGGTTGAGGTCTGTGCATCGCTTGAGCCCAGGAGTTCAAGACCAGTCTGGGCAACATGGAGAAACCCTGTGTCTACAAAAATATAAAACTTAGCCAGTCATGGGGGTGCATGCCTGTAGTCCCAGCTACTTGGGAGGCTGAAGCGGGAGGATGGCTTAAGCCTGGGAGTAGAGGTTGAAGTGAGCCGAGATTGCACCACTGCGCCACAGCCTGAGCAACAGAGCAAGACCCCGTCTCAAACCAACAACAACAAAAATGTGTGTGGTTTAAGTTGCCAAATTTGTGTGTGTGTGTGTTTTATAGTGGCAAAGAGAAACAGTGATGAAGTGAGAAAACTTGCTGAGATGTCAATTGATACATATCTTTTTGGAGGGCAATTACACACCTATTTCTCACCATCGAAAATACAAATATTCTTGTACCTAAAAATTTTAACTTTTATAACTCATTCCATCAAAGTAATTCAGCAATAGGTCTTTTGTTTTTTTCTTCAAGTGGTAGAAAAGTGACTATAAGCTGAGTGGCCTCGATTGTCATCACAGAATACAGAACTATTACTCTTAGCTCATTTGGACTGCTGTAACAAAATGCCATCAACTGGGCAACTTACAACAGAAATTTATTTCTCACCGTTTTAGAGGCTGGGAAGTCCAAGATGAAGGCATTGGCAGATTTCGTGTCTGAGAAGGACCCATGTCCTGGTTCTCAGCCCAGAGCCTGTTTGTAAGGGTGCTAATACTATTTCTGAGAGCTTCATCTGCGTGACATAAGCACCGCCCAAAGGCCTCACCTCCGAATACTGTCACATTGGGAATGTTTCTACATAGGAATATTTGGAATCACATTCAGCCTATAGCACTGAGGATAAAAAAAGGGCAATATCTCTTCAAAGAGTGAACATTCATCACTGAATATCATTGCAGACAAGTATGTTTCCAGGGATTTCACTTTTGAAGGAGGAAAAAGTGTGTATACACATACACAGAAGGAAAAAAAAAAATCCAAAAAATATATTCCCATATTATTAGCAGGATTCTTATGGGTAAGGGTTTAGGAAAAATGCCAGTTTCTATTGTAAGTATACGTTTTCATATTGTTTAAAAACTTTCTAAAAATTAAATGGTAGTACCTCATTTTTAAAAAGTAAAGATATTTGCATAAAATAATACTGAAACTAAAGCAATGTGTGATTTTGACTTCGAAGTAATTAAGAATAAGTTAATCATCAAAAAGCTATTCAGTTTACCTTTCTTAGGCTACCTGAAGACCCAACAACAGAAAACAGAGAAAGACCAAATTCACTGAATTCATGCAGCATTGTTGGAGGTTTTTGCAGGAGATTGTGTCTTAGCCTTTGCTTTATATAAGAAAATAAAATAGTAGATCTTGTCTATTGAGAGGAGAAAAACCAGTTTCCCTTTCCACCCCAGGGTTCTTACAAGGGATACTGGGATGACCGTATCCATTTAATGTTGTTCACACTTTCTTCTTCTTCCTTACATTACAAACCATCAAGGTTACAGTTTAGCCAGAGCTTTGAATTCAGTAAAAAGTCTCATTGGCTTTCTAAACAAAGTTGTTTGCAATAAAACACAATCAACCTTTAAAAAAAAAAAAAAAAAAAAAAATGCCCCAAATGGGAAATACATTAGTTTACCCTGCCACTAATTGAACGGCTGATATAAGTGTGGGAGTCATCTGAAAATCTATGAATTCTGCCATTGCACTAAACCACCTCCTGATATCCCTTGCCTTTGATGGCTTCTATTACATTCTAGAGCTCTAAGAGAAATAAGCTTGTCAGTACAAAATGCCTTAAAGGGCTCTCCCCCTTCAGAGCTGCTGAGAAGACACAGAATTTGTTGACTGGGAGGAGGCGATCAGTGTGTCCCCCAGAGGCAGCATTAAAGGCAGATGCTGTAAGCAACGGCAGATTTAATATGCTTCGTTCCTCCATCTTTCCTCCCTGGCACACTGGCCTTCCCCTAGGACTGACTCTCATCAAACTGATAAAATGATCATCGGTGGACTCACGGTTAGGACCAAGGATTTTCCCAAAGACCAAGGTGGCTTTGAAAGATAATACATGGCTCATTTTTACACTTGAGGCCCAGAGCCTGTGTGTTAGAGGTTGGCTGGCTGAAAAATCTCAGATGGAGTCAGCTAATTCACTTAGTTCTCTTCTTAAACCCATGAGGCTAAAGGCTATTGGGTTTCATGAGAAATAAACAAAATTTCAAATTAACTATAGTGGCCTCTCATTTCAGTGGATTGGTCACAGAAGGGATTGTTTGGGTTGGCAAAATAGACTGGTTATCTCAGAGTTACTGTATACTAAGCTGGCTGACACTAGGCAAGTTATTTAATTCCCGATGCCTCAGTTTACATATTCATAAAATGGGCAGTACTAATTGTTCTTACAGCAGAAGATTGTTGTAAAGACTACATGAATGAACACACAAAGGTACCAAGAAAAATGTCTGATATGAGATACAAATGTAATTTTATTACAATATACATATATTTTGTCAACTAGAGCAGGAAAATCAGTGAAACTTATATTACTAACATCACATTGGATGACAAATTTTCACAGAAATGGAATCATTAACATGCATAACTCAAATTACTGGGCACAGGTTAATCCCCCTTTTGTGTTGATCCCTAGAGGGGTCCCAGGTTATCACTAGATATTTGAATTACCTATATTATTTCAAAACATTTATTGACAGTCTACTATTGGCTCTTAAGGCAGGCATTGAGAAATGAGTAAGACCTTAAGACAGTCAAAATTAAGTCAGAGAGACAACATACAAATGCTTATGACAGTATTTACTATGTGGAATGACAGAGATAAGCACAAAAATGTTACAGGAACACAGAGAGACATTGTGACAGGCAGAGTGACATCCTCTCCAAAGATGCCCAAGTCCTACTTCCTAGAAATTATGAATATGCTTCATTATAGGATAGAGTAATTAAGCTTGCTAACCAGCTGACCTTAAGATAGGAAGATTCTCCTGGATTTTCCAGGTGGACACAATGTAAACACAAGGGTCTTTAAAAGTTAAAGAGGAGAGCAGAATAGGTCAGATTGATATAGCGTGAGAAGGAGGCAACCAGCCATCACTGGACTTGAAGATGGAGGGAGGAGACCATGAACAATGGAATGCAGATGGCCTCTAGAACCGGGAAAAGGTAAGGACAAGGATCATGTCCAAGGTCTAACAAAAGGAAGGAACTCTGCTTATGCTTTGACGTTAGCCCTGTGAGATCCATAGATTTCAGACATGCAGAACTGTAATCAATTTGTGTTGTTTTCAGACACTGAATTTGTGGGAATTTGTTATAGCAGACATGGAAAACTGACACAGGACAGAGACCAACCTGCAGATGACAAGAAAGAGGAGTGATGAGGAGGAGGGCAGCTTCTGGGAGAGATCATGGCTGAGCATTAGAGGGAGAATAGTCATTACGCGTAGTGAGGGCACTCACTCTGGCAGAGGTTCTGTTTTGGAGAAAGACCTCTTGGTGAAGTTCCATTGATCTGATCCAGTGAACACAGTTTGAGAAGTGGAATGGTTGAAATTGAGGCTGGATAGGCAGAGGTTTCGTCAGAAAGAGCTGCCCACAGTAGGGAGTCTGGTCTTTGACCTTTAGCCTATTAAAAAAGGATGCCCCAGAGGGCCTTTGATCCAGAGAGTAATTAATAGTGTTGGGTTTGTGTTTTGAAAGCATCGTGAAATGTTAGAGGATACAGGATGGGTTTGGAAAGGGCAGACTGAGAGAAAGAAGGTCATGTAAGAGGTTCACATCGGAGATGGTGGAGACTGAATTAGTGACAGTCAGAAGGGGAAAGCAGCACTGAATTTGGGGAAGAGCACCCCGCAAGACCAGCAGGCGGTAATGATGGCTGCATGTGAGGCATGAAGATAAAGAATCTAGAATGATCTCTGCATTTCTAGAGTCAGTGTCCAGGGAGATGGAGGTACCCTTGAGTGAGCTACAGAATGGAGGAACAAGAACTGATGTAGGCGGAAGATGGTAACTTTCCTTTTGGAGGATCTGGGATAACCAGATGGAGACATGCAGCTGCCAGCCACATAGGTGCATCTGTAACCCGAATTAATGGGAGCCTGGACGGATGAGGTGGATTTGACATCTCAAATGAGCAATCTCTACCAGGAGATGGGAGATAACTTTAATAGTATAGACTATTTAATAGCCTGGATGATATCACTCCAGAATGAGAAGAATGATAGACTGAAGATAGAACCTCAGAGGACAATAGCATGTTAGAGGTGTTAAGCAACTTGTCCAAAATTACTGAGTAACAGGGCCAACATTCTCCAGAGGCCATGTTCCTATTAACTCTGCTGTCTCATGTCCTATTTTAATTTTCTCCATACATGAGCCAATGAGTACGTGCTGTCATTATACCAATTAAACAGATAAAACAACTAACTATCAGCAAAGTTAACCAACTTGCCCAAGGTTGCCCAGCCCCAGTGACAGGTTAAATTGGGTGACATCAGGCTTAATTAACTGGTGTGCATATTGAGATTAGCAAAGTTAATCCTCAACTGAACAAAGTGGGCTGCAGATGACATCTCTCATCTGAGCACTAGGAGGAAAGAGATGGGATCTTTTTTCCTCTAGCAGGCAGGTAAGATGAAGAGGTGGGTTGCGGGACTGCAGTTTTTAAGACTTGGTTCAATTCTAATTTGTTTCTACTCCATGGATATGGCTTCTTGGACTTCTGATTAAGAACCTGGTGGGTCCCTGTCTTTTGTGAGATTTTCTTCTGCCCTCTGCAGATTTGTTAATTTTTTCTCACTAATAAGGAGTATGAACAAACCCCAACTACTTAAACTCTTCAGTTGTTTTTTTGTATGCATGGTAGGGACAGTTCTCTTTTAGGAATTCTTTATTGGCTTAAAACAGAACATGGAGGTTCCAAAACCCCATATGTATGTATTTCTTATTTCATACAAAACACTGCAGCTTTCTTGTCTATGGAAAAAGCCTTGCAAAACCCTGGTGATCTTGCACTCACTATCTTCCAGGCAGGCGTCAAGGAATGCAACCAGGGTTCCCTATCCCAGGGAACACTGCCCACCGGGTATCAGAGGCTGATCTCAGAACACAGTCAGTACAAACAACAAACAAAGCTGAAACTCATCTGGGCCTTGTGCCCAAGAAAACCAGCCACACACGAACTCACACCATGGGGGAAGGAGAAAGGGGAAAAACGTTTCAAAAACAAACTGAGGAGAGTCAAAGACTGGCTGAGAAGTTGGCTCCGCACCGACTGTCCCCACTCCCCTCCATGAATGCCAGAGAGACAAAGCCTGAGAAGGAAAAGCGTCCCTAATCTTATCCAGCAAAAAAGCTTAACATCTCTTGACTTAGTGGGGAAGCAATGACAGAGACCAAGAGCTCTGACTTTCTGAGAAAGAAGATGGCTTTGGTTCATGCATAAAATAAAATGGGTTTTACTGAAGAAGAAAAACTCAGAAATGCTTTAACATTTTCAGTATTATTTATATGTAGAAATTGTCCTAACTGACGCGTTTATTTAGAAATGTGTGAATTCGTTACAATCATTCTAGCTACTGTAACAGATAAACCTGAAACTCCATTAGCATCACACAATCGAAGTTTACTTCTTGCTCATGTGAAGTCCAATCAGTAGTTGGGAGTGCCATGCTCTGCTGTAGGCAGTCATTCAGGGACCAAGGCTAAAGGTAGTTTTGTCAACTCTAACATGTGGTTTCCTAGGTTACCTTGGATATTGACATCCAGCTAGCATAAACGGAAGAGATAATAGAGAATTATGTAGAAGATTGTTATTCTACAGGTCAAGAAGTGATACATGAGAACCAGTAAACATTTTTTACATGTTTTACATTTTACATGTTTACATGTTTTACATTTACAAAAGTACATAAATACTTTTGTCCACATATAATTGGCCAGACAGAACTCAGACACATGGCTACATCCAAATATGAAGAATGCTGGGAGACCCAGTCTCTGTCTGAGCAGCCACTTCACAGCAATAACCCCTATTATGGACAGGGAACAGTAATCACTGGTGGAAACAAGAGGTCTCTTCCGCAGTGGATTTGCTCTACTTTACCATATCCATTTACTGTATTAAATAGTTTAGTGTTTCTTGAGAGGTGTATTATTTTCCTTTTGGATAAGACAGATCTTTGGCTGCTGTACTGTTTCTCATACTGAAGTATGTTCACACTCCTGGTCCCTGCCTACTAACATCAGCAGCAGTCTCAGACCCCATGCCATGGTTTGTCCCCACCGAGACTCAGATCGAGATTTGGTCCCCAATGTGGTGGTGTTGAAAGATAGTGCCTTTGAGGGGAGATTGGGTCCTTTAGACAGGTTTATGTCTTTCTCTTCAGAGTAAATTCAGGGACCTCTATTAAGACTGGATTCATTATTTCAAGAGAGTTGTGTGAAAGTGAGGCTGTCATTCCTGTTTGGTGTCTTTTGCAGGAGCCTGCTGCTTACCCTTCTGCTTCTCCTGTGTTATGGGGTAGCTAAGGCCCTCACCAGAGCCACTGAGATGCAGCTGCCCAGCTTAGACTTCCCAGCCTCCAGAACCATACACTAAATCAACCTCTTTCCTTTATAAATTATCCAATCTTAAGTATTTTGTTATAGCAACAGAAAACAGACCAAGACACCATGACAACCAAAATCACTATACATTCCAAACGCCTACTTCCGGCTTGATACTCTCCTGGGATGAGAACCACAAACAGTCAGAATTTCAGGGTATTGGCCAATTCTTCACCCTTGCTAGATCATGTTATCAGAATCATCTCATCAAGCAAACCTCCCAGAAGCTTCTATTGTGATTAACATTTCCCTGAGGAATAATGCCTTCTATCTACTTTACAGTATCAACTGCGGCCATAAAACGCCACAGAAGAGTGCTGACCTTTCAAAACCATCACTTTGGGGTGACGAACTACTTAGTGTCATAAGTTTACCCTTCCTTTAAATGTTTTTGGAGCTCTTCATTAGAGGTAGTGATACATAGAAGCATGGAATTTTTGAGCTCAAGGGAACCTCAGAGGTTCCCCAGTCCCAAGTTCAATCTGATGTCCCAATCCTTTCTACCATGCCTCTGCCAGCTATTCATCAACCTTTATTCATCAACTTTTCTGCATGTATTCTGAGGCACTGCCTTAAAGCTGAGGACATCACAATGAAGTCAGGATTCCTTACTTCATAATAAGGGAGAGGTATACAAATGGATCATTACAACTTAAGTTGGTAAATGCCATTGCTATAGCAGGAAGAGACTGCTGTGGAAATACAAATGAAGGGGCTAAATTAGCTTCAGGAGTAGACCCTTGATCTGCACTTTGATGAGAAAGGTTGAGTTTTTCAGGCTAAGAATATAGGATGGTTGTTGGGGTATTTTGAAGAACTAGGTAACAGAGGGGACCCAGAAGGTTTGGGAAGAAGGGGCCTTGGAAAGATAGAAGGAGAATAAAATAGATGAAAAGAAGCTGGGTGGAGAGGGAAGGTCTTAGAGGACTCTAAACAGAGAGCAGATAGAGCCTGTGAAGGAGCGGAGGCATCAGGCAGTCCACAGGCCTTGGAAGAACTTGGAGACAGGGCCTTCCATTAAAACATCATTAGCAAGACAGGCCTCCTAATGAAACTGACTCCACATCTGGACTATTGTAGATGTTATAAAGGTCTTCTCATTATTCATCCAAAACCCGCCCCACCCTAGTTCCAACTCTTCTGCCTGGCTTTCTTCTCCTAGACACAGAGATCAATCATGATCACTTTTCCAAAGATCAGGCCTTCCAGAATCTGAGGACAATTATTACATCTCTATGAGTATCTCCTCTTCTCTAGGCTAAATGCTCTGTTCATATGTGTTTTTCTGCAAGGTTGTTTGCAATTCCCCTTTCATTCTAATCTCACTCCTCTGTGCTGGACAGAGTCAAGTTGGTCAACATTCCCCTTAAAATGTGGTACCCGGAATGGAACACACAAGTGTAGTTCACCAGCACAATCTTTGATCTGCATTCAAGCATCAAATTAAGTTACCAAGAAGACATACCACATTACTGAGTCATGCTGAACTTACTGTCAACCATCATGTGTGTTGCTGGTAAGTTCATTCTCTATTTCATTCAGGAGCAGATGTTTTTTAAATGTGTGCATAACTCTACGTTGATGAACTTACATTTCCCTTGGTAAAAAGCTAACCCTTTTTTGGGGCTGTCAGGAGCTTTTAGAACAGTCCTTCTTGTATGATGTTTTGGGTAAGCAGGTCAAGCACAAAGTTAATGTTCTATTCCAAGTTCTTGATAATGACGTTCAATAAGAAGAGCCTGAGACAGAACTTCACAAACGATCACTCAAGACCTCTCAAAAACAGGCTCTTTGTGCCACCTCTTATCTTCACATTATTGGATAGTCTTACTTTTTTTCTATACTTTAACATCTTTCATCATTATACACATTGGTCAAAGAACCCTATATGCAGCCAAATTGGTTTCTTGACTTTCCTTTGTCTTTTCTGCTCCACTGATTACACAGAATTTCATTTATGACACCCTTCCATCCTTTACGACAAGACTGTCTTTTGAGTTTTGGTCATTCATTTCTACTACATTTGCTCAAATATTGACAAATTCTGAACTCACGGTTCTATGTTTGATAGTATTAATAACATGCAAGTCCTCTAAAGGAACTCTCTCTTTAATCAATTTATTCTTAATCATTTAACTCCTTTTTAATGATTGTATACATTTCCTTTATCGCTTGTCTTGCATTCCAGAACATTATGTCAACAAGAGTGAAATCATAAAGGTAAATGTATTTTCTAGATTGGGGGAGCAATATGAGAAAAGTCAGGTAAGTAAAGGTAACAGTGTGTTCTTCGGATTCTTCACATATACATGTTTAGCTCCTTTTTCTCATATAGATTAAAATTTTCTTAATGGCAGGAAGGGGCCACACCTTTTCAGTGGAATATTGGCTCATCTACTTCTGTAACAGTGCAATGGCAAGTATACAATAGGAGCTTAATTAACATTTCTGCACAACAGCAGCAACACAGCTTGTTTAAATGGACACATACTTTCATTCACTGGTTGAAGTCATTAAGGTATTTCAGATTTGTTCAATGGGTGACATCATTCCTACATAGAAATATTGACAAAACATACAGACAATTACATGATACATTTAGAGATGGTCACAAATAATCAAAGAAAAGTTCACTTAAGAACTCTCACTGAAAAAGCAGTTAAGTCTGTGAAAAATAAACATTAGTATGTTTCACATTAATAATATAAATAAATAGATGTAAAGTAATTAATAAGTGCATTTACAAGTATATACACTTTACTCATCTATATTAAGGGTATAAAAATAATCATTTTTTAAAACTATTGTCTTCAAAAGTTCTACATTAACGAAAAAGAGGTTCCAGTTGTCTTTGGACTTTAGCAGCTCACCTGAAAAGTCAATAAAACTGTACTGCATAAACCACTCCAATATAATGCAAAGTCTCTCTATAACCAAAGACGAAAATTAGATTTTAAATCTATATTATCAGTACTTTGAGACATCTACATGGCAAGTTCTGACTCTTGTTCACCAAGATAAAGTATTAGCTTTTATTTTTTTCACTTACAATGTGCATAATGATTAAAGATTCTAGTTGCCAAGGGTGCAATGCTGCTTCAAACTCAAAGCTCAATTGTTTTGTGAATTTGTAATTGTACCCTTTCTGAGGGATGGAGAAGGCAGAGGAGGAAATTCACAGAAGTGACACAAAGCAGAATAATAACAGAGCCTCATGATGAATTCAAAATGATGTTCAGGGTATGAGGGAAATTGTTTTCATCACAAAGAAGAACAATCTGTGATCACTTACCGCTAGTCACTGCTGAGGTGGCTGTGATTTAAGGACCCTCTTCATGTTCCAAAAACAGATTAAACATCTAGGTTCTGATCTCCAGAAAAAAAAAATCATATATGTGTTGATCTCCTACTGTGTCTGTGAACGTGGGGGAAGACTGCATGAGAGAACTAACTATTCATTTAATGTTCATGCCTAGTAAAGAAATGTTTGGGTGTTACCCTAAAGTCAAATCCAAATATGAACTGGTCAGTAAGCCCGATGCTTGGCCAATATTGAGGGCAGCCCCTAGCTTAGACAGAGAGAGAAATAAAAGATGCTAATATTTTTTGAGAATGTACTAGGTATCAGGTACTGTGCCAGATGATCCCTAATGTCCAAACTGCCAGAGAAGGAAAAACCCGTTGGCTGCTAAGGTAGTGCCTCAATAATATTCTCAATTCAAACACAAGAACACCAAAAGCATAATAGCAACATGTAAGTTTTCTATCTTAATGGCAGAGCCTAGAACCAAAGACGATTTTAAATCCTTCCAAACAACGTCACACAGTCATCTTCTTCATCCTACTTTATTTTCTTTTATTCTCTCCCTTTTGACTCAGGTTTTTGTGAAATAGTCCCTGCCCGATCTCTCTCTCTTTCCTTCTCACACTGCACCCACAAAGCCTTGTCTTGATTTTAGATATTTTAAGCATGATTGCAATAGCCCTCCTTTAACTGATACCTTTAAGGAAAACTGAAAGAGAAAAACCAGTTGGCTGCTAAGATAGTGCTCCAATAATGATATTGTTTCAGTTGGATTTCCATTATTGCTGAGCTGTTTTTCAGCTCTGCAAAATCAAGAATGGGATGCCATTAGTTCATTTAGAGATGATAAGGCTCTAGGTGACTAAAGTTCACTCAAGTTGCAAGAAATCAGTTACTAACACAGAAATTCCTAGACAAAACTAAGAGCAAAAGCTACCCATGTTGAGATGTAAATCTTGTTCAAGTGTTTCTCAATATAGGGGACACGAGAAGTAAACACAGAAAATACTCTTGAAATCCATAAGGAACACACACATCTCTTTTGGGTAATAGCCAGAAAACACTGATATTTTTAATACTAAACTCCTTATTCTATGATGTATTACATGTGTCATGAAATTGTGCCAAACAACTCAAAGGGTTGACACTTTATTTCAATTATTCTCTTAGTTTGGTCTGTATTGGTTAAGTCCATTTATCATGGGTTGGTTTTTCAATCTCAGAATATTTTTTTTCCCAGGTTTTGTAGTCAAATACTAGAAAGCACTTTATATGAACCCCTTATTCATTGACTACAAATAAATGCTTTTATTCTTTTCAGATAATGATCTCTACCAATAATCTAGCCCTTCTAACTAACATTTGTATTTATTAGAGGTTCTCACAAGATATTGTTTTAAGCTAAAGATGTGGTCCCAGAAATACAAGGAATTTGAGGGACCACTAGGGCTGGATGAACAAGAAAAGGTTTTTTGTTACCCTTCAAATAACATTCATGGCCTTGTCAACTGATAACTCATAAACAAATGAAAAGATAAATCATCTCTTGTGGTGAGCTATTGCTTTCAACTATTATCCTGACTCATTTATTCTAGAAATATTTTCCTCTTTCTTGAGTTGTTTATTCCTCTGTCCATTTTCTCCCCTCTACTCTTCCTTTCTATTACCTTTGAAAATTTAGTAGATCTCTACTCAGGCAATAGATCAATTATGTTTGAGGACCTTCCTAGTCCATAAAGTGGTTTGCTGCTCTAGAAAATATAGTATATGGACATTTACTATTTCTTGGAATATTTTATAGATCCTTCAGGGTAAAGGGATAGGCAGACACAACATAGAGTCTCTCTCTACATATTACAAAGTAAAGTTAAGAAAGTGGATGGAATTTCCCAGAACAGTAAAATTTCCTTGTTGATGCTGGTTATGTAAAACTATTCTTTTAAGATAGGTAAAATACAGATGTATGACTCAGCACTCTGTTCCTTCAGGCTTTGCTAGAGAATAAATAGAATAAAAAACCACATGTGAATCGAAGTGTCAGCTTTGTAAGCAATTACAAGTACCTATCATCCCCCCAAATCCAGAACTCTTTGGCCCTACTTGTAGTTGACAAGACTAGAAAACAGATTAGAGATGAGGCAAATGGGATAATGAAACCTCCTACCATCTACCGCCCACATGTAATCAAGGTTTGTAAATCCTAGTGCCTCTGAAAAGAGTTCAGCTAAACGTACATACTTACTCGTAGGCATATAAATTGGTACACAGAGGGAGAGAGTGAATATTACCCTCCCTTTCATAGAGACTATGCTCAATTGGGCTCAACAAATGGGACCTGCAAGCTGAGGAGAAGGGAAAGTAAGAGCCACTGTGCCAGAGAAAAGAAGGCCCATAGGTCATTACTTATGCTTTGTGTGTTGGGCTTTCATCAATCAGATTAGAGGCTACTGTTCTCCAGGAGAAGAGTTAAAAGGGGATATAAATTTGAGGCAGTTCTTCCACAAAGAATTGTTAGAAGTAATAAATATGTTCAGCAAGATTACAGAATACAAGATCAACATACAAAAGACAATTGCATTTCTATAAACTGGCTGGAAACAATCTGAAAATATAATAAAATGAAACAATCCTGACTATAATAGCATCAAAAGCAATAAAATAGTTCAGAATAAATTTAGCAAAAGAGGTGCAAGACTTTTACACTGGAAACTACAAAACACTATTCAAAAAAGTTAAAGAAGATCTAAATAAATGGAAAGATATACCATGTTCATGGACTGAAAGACAATATTATTACAATGACAGTATTTACCTAATTGATCTACAGATTCAATACAGCCCCTATAAAAATTCTAGCTGGCTTTTTTACAGAATTCACAAGCTAATCCTCAAATTTATATATAATTGCAAAGACCCCCACATAGCCAAGATAATCTTGAAAAAGAACACAGTTAAGGGGCATATACTTCTCAATTTCAAACTTAATATAAAGCTGTAATAATCAAGACTGTAGGCTAAGAACAGACATATAGATAAAAGAAATAGGTGTGAAAGTCCAGAAGTAAGCACTTAATCCTATGTTCAATTGATTTCAACAAGGGTGGCAAGAAAATTTAATGGCAATAAAGAATAATCTTTTTAACACATGGTGCTGGGACAACTGTGTATTCACATGCAAAGGAAAAAGATTAGGCCCCTATCTCACACCACATATAAAAATTAAATATCTATTGAGACTTAAATATAAGAGCTAAAATGAGAAAACTGTTAGAAGAAAAAACACAGGCATAAATTTGTTACTTTTGGTTAGGCTATCATTTCTTAAATATGACACCAAAAGCACAAACAAAGAAAAATTTGATAAATTGTAACTTATCAAAATTGAAAATATTTGTATTTCAAATGACACCACCAAGAAAACAAAAAGACAACTCAAAGGCTGGCAAGAATTATCTGTGAGTCATGTATCTGCTAAAAGACCTTCATTCAAGATGTATAAAAAATTCTTACAACTCAGCAACAAAAAGACAAATACCCCAATTAAAAAATAGGCTAAGTATTTGAATAGACTTTTCTCAAAAGAAGATATGCAAGTGGACAATATGCACAAGAAAACAAGCTCAACATCATCAGTCATTAAAAAATGCAAATCAAAACCACAGTAAGATGTCATTTCACATGCACTAGGATGGATATAATTTCCAAATGGACAAGTCTTGGAAAGGATATGGAGAAATTAGAATGCTCACACACTGCTAACATAAATGTAAAATTCTGCAATCACTTTGGAAAACAATATGAAAGGACCTTAAAAAGTTAAACACAGAGTTACCACATGACCCAACAATTTTACTCTTGGTTGTATTCCCAAGAAAACTGAAAACATATGTCCACACAAAAACTTGTACACAAATATTTATAGCAGCATTGTTCATAAAATCCATAAAGTAGAAACAACCCAAAGGCCCATCTTGTAAAGAATGGATAAATAAAACACTCTTTATCTACAAAATATAATAAAACAAAGTAGTAATACATGCCACAACACGGATGACCTTGAATATATTGAGCTACATTAAAGAAGCCAGTCAAGAATGCACCTTCAAGGTGGATAGAGGAATGTGGTACTCACCCCTCCACCAAAAAGAAACTAAACAGCAAGTAGATAATGGAACACCTAACAGAGAACATTTTCAGTGGAAAAATAACAGCAAACACCTAAGGCAATGAAGGAGAGAAAAATAAAGTAACCTGCTCTGCTGGAATCAACTTGTAGTCTGTAGAGGTTTTCCCCCTGTGGGAAAAGGGTACGTGAACAACTCCCATTGGTCCAGATTCCCACCACAGATTCCTGCTGTCTTAGCCATAGTAGAGTCTCTCAACCTTTGTGAAATTTATTGAAGAGATAGATATCATAAAAAAGAACCAAACAAATTCTACAACAAAAGAATTCACTGAATGACATACAAAATACATTCAAAATCTCTAGTAACAGACTAGATCAAGAAGAAGAAAGAATTTCAGAACTTGAGGACAGGTCTTTTGAAATAACCCAGATAAAAATTTTAAAAAGTAATGAAAAAGAATGAAGAAAGCCCACATGATACGTGGGTTGCCATAAAGTGACCAAATATTTCAATTTTCAGTGTCCCATAAGGCAAAGAACCATTCACTATTTAACAAAATATTAGCTGAAAACTTCCTAAGTCTAGCAAGAAATTTAGATATTAAGATACAGAAAGCTCAGAGACCTTCAGACAGATATAATTCAAAAACTCTTATTCATGGCACAGTACAGTCAGACTATAAAAAGTGAAAGACATAGGGAAATCAAACAACAACAAGAGAAAGAATCTAATCACTTATAAGGAACCCCAACCAGACTAACAGTAGACATTTAAGCAAAAATCTTACAGGCCAGGAGACAATAGAATGATACATTTAAAATACTGAAAGAAAAAGTGCCAGGCAAAGACTCAGCAAAATTATCCTTTATAAAAGGAGGAAAACTACAGTCTTTCCCAAATAAGCAAAAGCTGAAGGAATTCATCACCCCTAGTCTGGTCCTGTAAGAAATCCATTAAGGGAGTCCTACACTGGAAACAAAAGGATGCTATCTACAATAATGAAAATACACAAAAGTGTAACACACACTGGTAGAGCAAATACAGCCTAAGAGAAAGGACCCAACTGTTACAACTTCAGAAAACCAAACACAATGATAAACAAGAGAGAAAGAAACAATATTCAAAACAACAACTCAATTGACAAAGTGATAGGAGTAAGCCCTCCCATATCAATAATAATCTCAAATACAAAAAGATTAAACTTTTCACTTCAAGAATAGAGTGGCTAAATGGATTTTTAAAACATAATTCAACTGCATGCTGCTTACAAGAAACTCACCTCACCTTAAAGACATATAGATTGAAAGTAAAGGGATGAGAAAAGATATTAGATGCATATGAAAACCACAAATGAGCAGGAATAGCTATACTTCCATAAAACAGAATTAAAATAAAAAAACAATTCAAAGAGATACAAAAAGTCATTATATCATGATAAAAGGATCAATCCAGCCAGAGGAAATGATCCTGAAAAATATTCACCTAACACGAGATAATCCAGATATATAAAACAAATATTATTAGATTTAAAGGGATAGAGGTATTCCAATACAGTAATAGTTGGGGACTTCAACACTCCACTCTTAGCATTAAGCAGATCATCTAGATAAAAAAC
>NW_016107666.1:1160074-1167316 GCF_001604975.1 Cebus imitator
AAAAAAAAAAACAAAATACTGGATTTAAGCTGTGCTTTAGACTAATGGACTTAACACTCATTTATAGAACACTTCATCCAACAGCTACAGTATACACATTCCCTCTAATAAGTGCATGGAACAATCTTCAGAATAGATATGTTAAGACATAAAATGATTCCTGAGTAAGATGGCCAAATAGGAACAGCTCCAATCTGCAACTTCCACTGGGACAAATGCAGAAGGCAGGTGATTTCTGCATTTCCAACTGAGGTACCCAGTTCATCTCATTGGGACTGGTGCAGACCACAGAGAGTGAACAGAAGCAAGGTGAGGTGTTGCCTCACTTGGGAAGTATAAGGGGTCAAGTAACTACCTCCCTTAGCCAAGGGAAGCTATGAGGGACCATGTCATAAGGAATGGTGCACTCTGGTCCCGATATTACACTTTTCCTATGGCCTTTGCAACCCAGAG
The DNA here is from genome assembly GCF_001604975.1 of Cebus imitator. Classification (NCBI taxonomy): domain Eukaryota; kingdom Metazoa; phylum Chordata; class Mammalia; order Primates; family Cebidae; genus Cebus; species Cebus imitator. The sequence continues at coordinate 1,160,528 of NW_016107666.1, forward strand.
ACCAGGAGATTCCCTCAGATGCCTACACCACAAGGGCCCTGGACTTCAAGCACAAACTGGGCAGCCATTAGGGCAGACACCAAGCTAGCTGCAGCAGTTTTTTTGTATTCCAGTGGCACCTGGAATGCCAGTGAGACAGAGCCATTCACCCCCCTGGAAAGGGGGCTGAAGCCAGAGAGACAAGTGGTCTAGCTCAGCAGATCCAACCCCAATGGAGCCCAATAAGCCAAGATCCTCTGGCTTGAAATTCTGACTCACAGCACAGTAGTCTGAAGTTGACCTGGGCCCCTTGTACTTGGTGGGGGGAAAGGCATCCACCATTACTGAGGCTTGAGTAGGCGGTTTTCCCCTCACAGTATTAAAAAAAAGCCACCAGGAAGTTCAGAGTGGGCAGAGTGCACGGCAGCACTGCAAAACCTCTGTCACTAGACTGCCTCTCTAGATTCCTCCTCTCTGGGCAGGGAATCCCTGAAAGAAAGGAAGCAGCCTCAGTCAGAGCCTTATAGATAAAACTTCCATGTCCCTGGGACAGAACACCTGGGGAAGGGGTGATTGTGGGTGCAGCTCCAGCAGACTTAAACGTTCCTGCCTGCTGGCTCTAAAGAGAGCAGTGGATCTCCTAGCACAGCGCTTGAGCTCTGCTAAGGGAGACTGCCACCTCAAGTGGGTCCCTGAATCACCATGCCTCCTGACAGGGAGACACATTCCAGCAGGGGTTGACAGACACCTCATACAGGAGAGCTCTGGCTGTCATCTGGTGGGTGTCCCTCTGGAGCAAAGCTTTCCAAGGAAGGAGCAAGCAGCAACATTTGCTGTTCTGCAGCCTCCTCTGGTGATGCCCAGGCAAACAGGGTTTGAAGTGGACTCCCAAAAACTCCAACAGACCTGCAGAAGAGGGTCCTGACTGTTAGAAAACTAACAAAGAAAAAGCAAAAGCATCAACATCAACAAAAAGGATGACCATACAAAAACTCCAACCAAAGGTCACCAAGAGCAAAGACCAAAATAAATCCACAAAGATGAGGAAAAAACAGGCAAAAAGGCTGAAAATTCCAAAAACCAGAAGGCCTCTTCTCCTCCAAAGTATCACAACTCCTTGCCAGCAAGGAAACAAAACTGGATGGAAAATGAGTTTAACAAATTGACAGAAGTAGGCTTCAGAGAGTGGGTAATAACTCTTCCAAGCCAAAGGAGGATGTTCTAACCCAATGTAAAGAAGCTAAAAACCTTGATAAAAGGTTATAGGAATTGATAACTCTAAATAGATAACCTGTTTAGAGAAGAACATAAATGACCTGATGAAGCTGACAAACACAGCACCAGAACTTTGGGAAGCAAACACAAGTACCAATAGCTGAATCAATCAAGCAGAAGAAAGGATATCACACAGTGAAGAGCAACTTAATGAAATAAAGCACAAAGACAAGATTAGAGAAAAAAGAATGAAAGGAAACAAACAAAGCCCCCAAGAAATATGGGACTATGTGAAAAGATCAAACCTACATTTCACTGGTGTACCTGAAAGTGATGAGAAGAATGGAACCAAGTTGGAAAACACACTTCAGGAGAATCCAGGAGAACTTCCCCAACCTAGCAAGACAGGCCAACATTCAAATTCAGGAAATGGAGAGAACACCACAAAGGTACTCTTCGAGAAGAGCAACCCCAAGACACATGATTGTCAGATTCACCAAGATTGAAATACAGGAAAAAAATGGTAAGGGCACCCAGAGAGAAAGGTTGAGGTTACCCACAAAGTGAAGCCTATGAGACTAAATGATCTCTCTGCAGGAACCTTACACTCCACAACAGAGTGGGGGAAAATAGTAAACATTCTTAAAGAAAATTACCTTCATCCCAGAATTTCATATCCAGCCAAACTAAGTTTCATATGTGAAGGAGAAATAAAATCCTTTATAGATAAGCAAATCCTGAGGGAATTTGTCAAAACCAGGCCTGCCTTACAGGAGCTCACAAGAAAGCACTAAATATAGAAATGAAAGACTGTTATCAGCCACTGCAAAAACAAACTAAAATGTAATGACTGTGGACACTATGTAGAAACTGCATCAACTAATGGACAAAATAACCAGCTAGTATCATAATGATGGAATTCAATTTGCACATAATATTAACCTTAAATGTAAATGAGCTAAATGCTCCAATTAAAAGACACAGACTGGCAAATTGGATAAAGAGTCAAGACCCATCAGTGTGCTGTATTCAGGAGACCCATCTCAAGTGCAAAGACACTCCTAGGCTCAAAATAAAGGGATGGAGGAAGATTAACCAAGCAAATGGAAAGAAGAAAAAAAAAAGCAGAGTTTGCAATCCTAGTCTCTGATAAAACAGACTTTAAACCAACAAAGATCAAAAAAGACAAAGAAGGGCATTATATAATGGTAAAGAGATCAATACAATGATATGCGCTAACTGTCCTAAACATGTATGCACCCAATACAGAAACACCCAGATTCATAAAGCAAGTTCTTAGAGACCTATAAAGAGACTTAGACTCCCACAAAGTAATAGTGGGAGACCTTAACACACCAGTGTCGATATTAGACAGATCAATGAGACAGAAAATTCACAAGGATATTCAGGACATGAACTCAGGTCTCGAACTAGTGGATCTAATAGACATCTACAGAGCTCTCCATCCCAAATCCAGAGCACATACATTCTTCTCAGCACCACGCAGCACTTATTCTAAAATAAGCCATATAATTGGAAGTAAAACACTCACCAGCAAATGTGAAAGAATGGAAATCTCAACAAACAGTCTCACATACTACAGTGTAATCAAATTAGAACTCAGGATTAAGAAATTCACTCAAAATTGCACAACTACATGGAAACTGAACAACCTGCTCCTGAATGACTACTGGGTAAATAACAAAATTAATGGCAGAAATAATAAGTTCTTTGAAACCAATGAGAGCAGAGAAACAATGTAAATGAATCTCTATAACACAGCTAAAGCATTGTTTAGAGGGAAATTTATAGCCCTAAATGCCCAGAGGAGAAAGTGGGAAAGATCTAAAATCAACACCCTAACATCACAAAAGAACTAGAGAAGAGAAACAAATTCAAAAGCTACAAGAAGACAGGAAGTAACTAAGATCAGAGCAGAACTGAAAGAGATAGATACACAAAAAATCCTTCAAAAAATCAGTGAATCCAGGAGCTGGTTTTATGAAAAGATTAACAAAATAGACTGCTAGTGAGACCAATACAGAAGAAAAGAGAGAAGAAATAGACATAATAAAAAATGATAAAGGGTAGCTTACCACTGATCCTACAGAAACACAAACAACCATCAGAGAATACTATAAACACCTATATGCAAATAAACTAGAAAATCTAGAAGAAATGGATAAATTTCTGGACACATACATCCTCCCAAGACTAAACCAGGGAGATTCAACCAAGAAGTTGAATCCCTAATAGACCAATAACAAGTTCAGAAACTGAGACAATAATTAATAGCCTACCCATCAAAAAAAAGGCCCAGGACCAGACGGATTCACAGCTGAATTCTACCAGAGGTATAAAGAGGAGCTGGTACCATTCCTTCTGTATCTCTCCCTAACAATAGAAAAAGAGCTACTGCTCCCTAACTTATTTTAAGAGGCTAGCATCATCCTGATACTAAAACCTGGCAGAGTCACAACAAAAAAAAGAAAATTTCAGGCTAATCTCTCTGATGATCATCAATGCAAAAATCCCCAATAAAATACTGAAAAAAGGAATCCAGCAGCACATTAAAACGCTTATCCACCAATATCAAGTTGGCTACATTCTTGGGATGCAAGGCAACTTCAACATATGCGGATCAATAAATCTAATCCATCACATAAACCAATGACAAAAACCACATGATTATCTCAGTAGATGAGGAAAGATCTTTGGTAAAATTCAACACCCCTTCATGCTAAAAACACTCAATAAATGAAAGTATTGATGAAACACATCTCAAAATAATAAGAGCTATTTATGACAAACTCACAGCCAATATTATATTGAATGGGCAAAGCTGGAAGCATTCACTTTGAAAACCAGTACAGGACAATGATGCCCTCTCTCACCACTCCTATTCAACATAGTACTGGAAGTTCTGGTTAGGACAATCAGGCAAGAGAAAGAAATAAAGCGTATTCAAACAGGAAGAGGAGGAGTCAAATTATCTGTTTGTAGATGACATGATTGTATATTTAGAAAACCCCATTGTCTCAGCACAAAAACTCCTTATACTGATAAGCAACTTCAGCAAAGACTCAAGATACAAAATCTATGTGCAAAAATCACAAGCATTTCTATACACCAATAACAGAGAAACACAAAGCCAAATCATGAGCAAACTCCTATTCACAACTGCTACAAAAAGAGTAAAATACCTAGGACTACAACTTTCAAGGGATATGAAGGACCCCTTCAAGGAGAACTACTGCTCAAGAAAGTAAGAGAGGACACAAACAAATGGAAAAACAATCCATGCTCATGGATAGGAAGAATCAATATTGTGAAAATGGCCATACCTCAAAGTAATTTATAGTATCAATGCTATTCCCATCAAGCTACCACTGACTTATCTCAAAGAATCAGAAAAAAGTACTTTAAATTTCATATGGAACCAAAAAAGAGCCCATATAGACAAGACAATCCTAACCAAAATGAACAAAGCTGGAGGCATCATACTTCCTGACTTCAAATTATACTACAAGGCTACAGTAACCCAAACAGCATGATACCAGTACCAAAACAGATATATAGACCAATGGAACACAACAGAGGCCTCAGAAATAACACCACACATCTACAACCATCTCATCTTTGACAAACCTGACAAAAACAAGCAATGGGAAAAGGATTCCCTATTCAATAAATAGTGTTGGGAAAACTGGTTATCATATGCAAAAAACTGAATGTGGACCCCTTCCATGCACCTTCCATAAAAATTAACTCAAGATGGATTAAAGATTTATAGGTAAGACCTAAAACCTCCGACAGATCCAAGATGGCCGATTAGGATCAGCTCAGGATTGCAGCTCCCAGTGAAAGCACAGAGGGTGAGTGGATGCTGAATTTCCAGAAGGATTTCGATTGCCCACAGACCAGGAGATTCCCAGGTGGAGGAGCCCCACGGGTCATCAGCATGGCTGTTTTGGCCGGCACAGCTGTTTCGGCTGGAGCGGCCATTTCAGCCAGCACCCCTGCGCAGCAGTTCTCCATACAAAATACACCAGTTGGGGCACCATTTTAGCTGGCGATTGGAGCTTAGGGAAGACAGAGTCACCCATTCAACCGATAGAAAAGGGGACTGAAACAGAGCCAGGCCAAGAGATTCCAGGGCAAAAATGCGACACGAATCTCAGTGCAGCTGTTTCAGCCGGCACAGTGCATCACTGCATGGGAAATCATACAGATCCCAGCACCTTTTCAACAGGTGACTGGAACACCTGGGAGACAGAGTCGCCCTTTCAAAAAAAAAAAAAAAAAAGGCTCTGAGGCAGGGAGCCAGGTGATCAGGCTTGGCTGATCCCACCCCCACCAAAAAACAGCAATCTGAAACACTCTGGATTGAGAGTCTCACAACAAGGACAGCTGAACCCAGGACGGTCCAGCTCTGTGGGGGAGGGTTGTCTGCCATTACCGAGGCACTCCACCACTATGGAGGTAGTCCACCATTGCTGAGGCAGCCCGCTGCTGCCGAGGCAGCCTGCCATGACAGAGGTGGGCCACTATTGTCGAGGCAGGTCTAACTACACCAGTATAAACAGGACTGCAGGGAAGTTCACAAGGCAGCTGGGCGGAGCCCGTAGCAGCTCAGCAAAGCCTCTGCAGGCAGACAGTGACTAGGCTGCCTCCTCGCTGGGCAGGGCAGCCCTGAAAAAAGCCAGCAGCACAACAGAAACTCATAAATAAAGCCCTAACTCCCCGGGACAGAGCACCTGGGAAAAAAAATGGGGGTTTATGAGTTCAGCTGAAGCAGACTTAAACATACATGCTCAGCAACTCTGAATGAACAATGGGGCTCACAGCTCAGCACTTGAGCTCCTATAAAGGACAGACTGTCTCCTCAAGCAGCTCCCTGACCCCTGTATATCCAAAGAGTCACCTCATAAAGGAGAACTCAGACTGACATCAGGCAGGTATCCTTCAAGGACAAAGAAATCAGAAGAAACTGGCAGCAACCCTTACTGTTCTGTAGCTGCTGCAGGTGATCCCCAGGCAAGCAGGGCCTGGAGTGGACTTCAGCAGTCCTACAGGAGAGGGGCCTGACTGGTAAAAGAAAAACTAAGAAACAGAAAGACAAAAACCACATGATTATCTCAATTGATGCAGAGAAGGCCTTTGGCAAAATTCAAAAACCCTTTACACTAAAAACCCTCAATAAACTAGATATTGACAGAACGTATCTCAAAATAATAAAAGTTATTTATGACAAACAGCCAATATCATACTGAATGGGCAAAAACTGGAAGCATTCCCTTTGAAATCTGGCACTAGACAAGGATGCCCTCTCTCACCACTCCTATTCAATATAATATTGGACGCTCTAGCCGGAGCAATCAGGCAAGAAAAATAAATAAAGAGTATCCAAATAGGAAAGGAGGAAATAAAATTGTCTCTATTTGCAGATGACATGATTGTATATCTAGAAGACCCCATTGTCTCAGCCAAAAATCTCCTGAAACTGATAAGCAACTTCAGCAAAGCCTCAGGATACAAAATCAATGTGCAAAAATCACAAGCATTACTATACACTAACAGACTTAAAGAGAGCCA
>NW_016107666.1:1167539-1199142 GCF_001604975.1 Cebus imitator
ATCACACTACCAGACTTCAAACTATACTACAAGGCTACAGTAATCAAAAGAGCATGGTACTGGTACCAAAACAGAGATATAGACCAATGGAACAGGAGAGAGGCATTGGAGGCAACACCACACATCTACAACCATCTGATCTTTGACAAGCCTGACAAAAACAAACAATGGGGAAAGGAGTTCCTGTTTTATAAATGGTGTTGGGAAAACTGGCTAGCCATGTGCAGAAAACAGAAATTGGACCACCTCCTGACACCTTACACTAAAATTAACTCTAGTGGATTAAAGATTTAAATCTAAGACCTAACACCATAAAAACCCCAGAAGAAAACCTAGACAATACCATTCAGGTATGGGCAAAGACTTCATGACTAAAACACTGAAAGCAATTGCAACAAAAGCTGAAACTGACAAATGGGATCTAATTAAAGAGCTTCTGCACAGCAAAAGAAACTATCATCAGAGTCAACAGGGAACATACAGAATGGGAGAAAATTTTTGCAATCTATCCATCTGACAAAGGGCTGATATTCAAAATGTAAAAGGAATTTAAATTTACAAGAAAAAAAATAAACAATCCCATCAAAAAGTGGGTGAAGGATATGAACAGATGTTTTTTAAAAGGAGACATTTCTGGGACCAACAAACATTAAAAAAGCACATCGTCTCTGGTCATTAGAGAAATGCAAATCAAAACCACAATGAGATACCATCTCATGCCAGTTAGAATGGCTATCATTGAAAAGTCAGGAAACAACAGATGCTGGAGAGGATGTGGAGAAATAGGAATGCTTTTACATTGTTGGTGGGAGTGTAAATTAGGTCAACCATTGTGGAAGACAGTGTGGTGATTCCTCAAAAATCTACAATCAGAAATACCATTTAATGCAGCAATCCCACTACTAGGTATATACCCAAAGAATTATAAATCATTCTACTATAAAGACACATATACATGTATATTTATTGCAGTACTGGTATCCACAATACCAAAGATTTGTAACCAACTCAAATGCCCACTGATGTTCTGGATAAAGTAACTGTGGCACATGTGTACCATGGAATACTATGCAGCCATAAAAAAGAATAAGTTCAGCTGGTCACGGTGGCTCAAGCCTGTAATCCCAGCACTTTGGGAGGCCAAAGCAGGTGGATCACAAGGTCAACAGATTGAGACCATCCTGACCAACATCAGGAAACCCCATTTTTATTAAAAATAAAATTAACTGGACGTGGTTGTGAGCACCTGTAGCCCCAGCTATCGGGAGGCTGAGGCAGGAGAATGACCTGAACCCAGGAGGCGGAGGTTGCAGTGAGCTGAGATCATCCCATTGCACTCCAGCCTGGTGACAGAGTGAGACTCTATCTAAAAATAAAAATAATGAGTTCACATCCTTTTCAGGGACATGGATGAAGGTGGAAATCATCATTCTCAGCAAACTAACACAGGAACAAAAAACGAAACACTACATGTTCTCACTCATAAGTGGGTGTTGAACAATGAGAACATATGGGTACAGGGAGGGGAATATTACACACTAGGGCCTGTCAGGGGTTGGCCACAAGGGGAATGATAATATTAGGAGAAATATCTAATATAGAGGAAGGGTTGATGTGTGTAGCAAACCATCACGGCACGTGTATGACTATGTAACAAACCTGCACGTTCTGCACATGTATCCCAGAACTTAAAGTATATGTATATATACAAAAGACATGAAATAAGTCTCAACAGATTTAAAAAAAAAATCAGAATTATAACAAGTATATTCTCAGACCACTAAAAATCTTTATCTAGAGAAACTTTTAACATTGTACAAATATATGAAAATGAAACAGTATGTTCCAGAATGACTACGACATTATAACTGATACCACAGAAATAGAAAAGATCATCAGAGACTGTTATGAACACCTAGAAAGAAACTGGCAAACCTGGTGAAAAAGTATAAATTTCTAGACACATGCAACCTACCATGGCTGAATCAAGAATAAACAGAAAGGCTGAAAAGACCCACAAATAATGAGATTCAATCAGTAAGAAATAACTTCCCAATAAAGAAAAGCCCAGGACCAACTGGCTTCACTGTCAAATTCTACCAAACTGAAAAGGAGAAAATTGTCTCTGATTCATTCAACAAAGCCAGCATTACCCTGATAACAAAACCAGACAGGGACACAGCAACAACAACAACAACAACAACAACAACAACAACAACAACAAAAACTACAGGGGAATATCCCTGATGGACATAGATGCAAAAATCCTCAACAAAACACTACCAAACTGAATTCAACAGGGCATCAAAAAGATAATACATGATCAAGTGGGGTTTATCTCAGGGATGTAAGGATGTCTCAACATAAGTAAGTCAATAAACTTGATACATTACATCAATAGAATGAAGGACAAAAACTGTATGATCACTCAATTAATGCAGAAAAAGCATTTGATAAAATTAAACATTACTTCATGACAAAAACTATCAACAAACTAGGCATAGAAGGAAACATACCACAAAATATAATAAATGCCATAACAAACACATAGGTAACATTATACTAAATGGAAAAGAGCTGAAAGCCTTGTCTAGAAGAACTAGAACAAGACAAGGACGCATACTTTCACCACATCTATTCAACACAGTACTGGGAGTGTAAGAGCAATGAGGCATGAGGGAGAACTCAAATGCATCCAAACTGAAAATGAGTATGTTGTCCTTTTCTGCAGACAACATCATCTTATATCTGGAAAAACCTAAAGACTCCACCAAACTCTTAGAACTAATAAATTCAGCAAAGTTGCAGGATACAAACAACACCATACAAAAAGCAGTAGTGTTTCTATACACCAATGATGAACTGAGAATGAAATCAAGAATGCAATCCCATTTACAAGATTTACAACAAACAAACAGAAAAAAAACACCTAGGAATAAATGTAACCAAGGAAGTGAAAGACCTCTACAAGGAAATCTACCAAACATCAATGAAAGAAATTGAACAAATCACAAAATGGAAAGGGATCTATGCTCCTGGACCAGAAGAATTAATATCATTAAAATGACTATATTACTCAAAGCACTATACAGATTCAATGGAATCTCTGTCAAAATATCAATGTAATTTTTCACAGAAAGAGAAAACAACAATCTCAAAATTTGTATGGAACCAGAAAAGAGCCTGAATAACCATAGCAATCCTGAACACAAGAAACAAAGCTGGAGGCATCACACTATTTGATTTCAAAATATATTTCAAGGCTCTGCTAATCATATGCTATAAAACCAGGTGCATAGACCAACAGAATGGAATACAGAACCCAGAAATTAATCTGAATATGCACAGCCTACTGATTTTTGACAAAGAGGTCAAGAACCTATATGGGAAAATAACATCCTCTTCAATAAATGGTGCCAGCAAAATTAGATATCCATATACAGAAGAATAAAACTGAACTCCTATGTCTCATCAAATTGAAAAATAAACTTTAGATGGATTAAAGACTTAAACATAACACCAAAAACCTTAAAATTACTTGAAGAATACATAGAGGAAACACTTTAAGACAAAATCTTGAATGGAAAAGATTTTATGGCTAAGATTGCAGAAGCACAGCCAATAAAATAAAAAAAAAAAAAACCATCAACAAATAGGACTACGTATATTAAACTAAAAGGCTCTGATCAGCAAAGGAAATAATTAACAGAGTTATAAAACAACCTGTTGAATAGGAAAAATATTTGTAAACTACTCATATTATAAGGGACTAATATCCAGAACATACAAGGAAGGCAAACAATTCCCATTAAATAGTAAAAAATGATTCCCATTAAAAAGTGGGCAAAGGACATGAACATGCATTTCTCAAAAGAAAACATAAACATGGTCAACTGATATATGAAAAAATTTTCAGTATCACTAATCATCAGGGAAATGCAAATAAAAACCACAATGAGATATCATCTTACCCCAGTTATCATGGCCATAATTATTATTTGAGACAGAGTCTTGCTCTGTTGCCCAGGCTGGAGTGCAGTGGCATGATCTTGGCTCTCTGCAACCTTTGCCTCCTGGGTTCAAGCAATTCTCCTGCCCTGCGTCAGCCTCCCGAGTAGCTGGGACTACAAGCACATGCCACAGGGACTGGCTAATTCTTATATTTTTAGTAGAGACAAGGTTTCACTATGTTGGCCAGGCTGGTCTTGAACCCCTGACCTCATGATCTGCCCGCCTCAGCCTCCCAAAGTGCTGGGATTACAGGTGTGAGCCACTACGCCTGGCCCATGGCTATTACTAAAAAGACAAAATTACAGATGCTGACAAGGATGCAGGAAAAGAGAACTCTTATACACCACTGGTGGGAATGTAAGGTAGTACAGCTACTATGCAAATTTGTATGGCAATTTCTCCAAAAACTAAAAATGGAACTACTATACGATCCGACAATCCCATTGCTGGATGTTTATGCAACGGAAAAAAAATCAGTATATCAAAGGGATACTCGTACCTCATGTTTATTGCAGCACTATTCACAACATCAAAGGTACGGAATCACTTTAGGTGTCCGTCAATGAATCAATGAATACAGAAAATTTGGTCTATATAATATATATAATGGAATACTATTTGGCCATACAAAATAATAGTGTCATTTTTAGCAATGTGGATGGAGCTGGAGGTCATTATGTTAAGTGAAATAAGCCAGGCATGGAGAGACAAATATCCCCTGTGTTCACTCATATGTAGAGGCTTAAAAAAGTGGATCTCATAGAGGTAGAGAGTAGAATGCTAGATACCAGAGGCTGGGGAAGGGTGTGTTGAGGGCTGGAGAATGAAGAGAGGTGGTTAATACGTACAAACATACAATTAAATAGAAGGAATAACTTCTAATGTTTGATAGCAGAGTAGGATAAATATAGGTAACAGCAATGTATTGCATATTTCCAAATAACTAGGACAGAAGACTTGAAATGTTCCTGACATGTAGAAATGATAAATACTCAAGGTGATGGATATCCTAAATACACCTTCTATGCATGTAACGAAGTATCACGTGTATTCCACATATATATGAAAATATTATGTATCAATAAAATAAAAATAATGGAGCCAGTCATAACATATCATACATTGTATGATTTCATATATATGAAGTGTCAAAATAAGGTTGGTGCAAAAGTAATTGTGGTTTTTGCATTAAAAGTAGACTAGACTAGAGTAGCATTTGCCAGGGACTGAGGGGAGGTAGAATGGAGGTGACTGCTAATGGTTTCTGATGTTTCTTTTTGGGGTGATATAACATGTTCTGGAATTAGGCAGTCATGAGAGTTGTCTAACAGTATAAACTAAACTCACTGGATTGTATACTTTAAAATGGTGAACTTCATAATATATAACTAAAACTCAATAAAGCTGTTATTTTCAGAAAGAGTTTCTAACCAAAAGTTTTTACATTATATTTTTGGAGGGTGCCTTTTTTTTAAACAAAGATTATCTGCTTGTGTAATACAAAAATCTGTTCAGAATATACATGTTTTCTCTCCTGTAAGATTTAGAAAATACCATATGGTATTTGGAATATTGAAGTGCAAAAAAGAGAAAATTAAATGACAACAGTGACCAGATAGGAAAAAGCAGCAGATTATTTATTAAAAGAATATTCTGGTTACTTTGAGATCATTTTATAATACTGTTTTCGGAAGCCACCCTTTGGGACTGTCTAATAAATGCCACCAACTTTTAATGAGAGAATCTCATTTCTTTAGTAGCCAAGTTCTCTAAAGGGCTTAGCTAAAGCATATTGAATATTGTTCTATATAGAATCCCTCTGTTTTGAGGTATTAATGCAAGAAAGCTTTTAACTATTAAAGAAAATCTTTTCAGATAAAAGGAGACCTTTATTAAATGGAAAGATAGCAATTATGATAATAACATAAGATATTCTCTTTCAAGCAACACCAAACGTATAAGTGCACAGTTGATTGACTCAGTTCTGGAAGCCAGACAACCTGTGTTTACAGTTAGGTGAGAAACAGGATAAGGGAACAGAATTACCAGAATAATGATATTCTTTGAGTTTCTGGGGTTTTAAAATGAATATCATATTAGAAAACTCTATTAACCATAAAAAATGATGTAAGATCTTCCAGATAAGTTACACTTAGATTAGAAAAAGTTCCTAACACTCTTAATAAAATGTATTACATGAGAAGTTCTACCCTTTTTTCTTTGATCCCTACCAAACATCAAATTCAATATGAAATGCTAAATAATTAAAACAGCAGCAGACATACATTAATGTAAAATATAAGCATTTAGTTTTCTGATTACACATGTACATATGAATCGTTTGGAGCACCAGTGCTTTTATAATTATGAAAGTGCATAGTGAGGGGGAGAAAAGATGCCCCTTTTCTTTCCTCTTCTCTTTCCTTCCTTCTATCCTCCACTAGCTCCTATGTTCAATTCCTTCCTTTCTTTGTACCAGTAAGTTTTTCACCACTTTGTTTCAAAAATTCAGGACATTTTAGAAGACTAAAGACTTAGTCTAAAGACTAAGAAGGTCAGTGGAGTAAATATGTGACTACAGATATGTAAAGCAGCAAATTAATCATCTGTTATTTTGAGATATGAATTAACAGGGTATTATTACCTTTGAAATTATCTGGAGCTTAAAAGCTGTTGATGAGTAAAATTAGGCAGAGTGCCCAGTTACCCACCACATGTATTGTTTTTGTGTACTGCTCTAATTCTTGCAATTAGCATTGTTCTTGCCACAATTACTATTTGTTGAATGAATATAGCAGGGCATGTGGCTGTATTTATAGAGTTACTCATTTATACAAAGAGCTATAACTACATCATGAATGCATCAGAAATATGAATATTTCTGAGGAATACTCAAAAATGTATCTAGAAATACCAAAGAAGATAGAGGTAAAAGACCCTCTGAAATAATTCACATGGACTATTTTTTCAGGATATACAGACTTAGGTTTATAATCTTATCAAGTATCTAGATGTGTTTGATTTTTGCAATTCTAGAGTTGATTTAAAATATGAGAAACAGTTGAGGAATGTCTCTAGTATTTGAATAAGTATTGAGTAATATTTGGCATTATTTATTCACAGATACAAATACTATGGGGAAAATTATGAGATTTCTATTTTATATTTTAATGCACAAACAGAAGTTAGTAATAGTCAAAGAAGGGGTTTTACAGCAAAGCCTTTCTATCTCCTGTGTGTGTGTGTGTGTGTGTGTGTGTGTGTACGCTTGCATGCATGTCTTCATTCTGCCCTGTTACCTTGTAACCTCACTCAAGAGCTGTAACAGATAATAGAAAATCGGTTAACCACATGCAACAGCAGACTTGCTTATTCCAGCAATGGAATGTTTTGTCTGAGTAAAAGGCATGATGACTATCACAGACACACAGGAAAAGCCACTCAAGAAGAAATATGTAACTTGGATAGTCTACATATATTAAATAAATTGAATTTATAGTTAAAAACTTTCAATAAAGAAAATTCCAAACCTAGATGGTTTCTCCGGTAAATTCCAGAAAATAAGAAAAAATTAATAGTAATTCTGTACAGTCTCATTCAGAAAATCAAAGAGAAATTAATTATTTCTCAATTCTGTTAAGCCAACATTACCTTAACAGCAAAACAAGACAAAGACATTCCAAGAGCACTACAGACCAATATCTGTCATGAACAGCCTTCGAAATATTCAACAATATTGAATGTCAAAAAAGAATACATCAGAAAATTGGGAGTTAATTCTGGGGACATAAAGATGGCTCAACATTCAAAAATCAATTAAGTTAATGATGGCATTAACAGGTTAAGGAAGACAAACCATGTGATACTCTCAATAAATACAGAAAAACTATTAGACAAAACTCGACATCCATTCATGATAAAAAATGAACCAAACAAGAACTCCTGGCAAACCAGGAAGAAAAGTAAATGGTCTTACCGAAATAAACGGCATCTACAACAATGGCAAAAACAAAACCCCATAGCTTATACGGGTTTCGTGCTAAAGGGTGAAAGGCTGATTTTTTTCTAATATCAGGAACAGGACAAGTATGTCTATTCTTACTGTTCTTATTAAATATTATTCTAAAATTTTTAGTCATGCAATAATTTTAAAAAGGCATACAGATTAGGAGGGAAGAAATAAAACTCTATTCATATCAGAGATGACTATCTACATGGAAAACCCCAAAGAATTTAGAAACACATACATGCAAACCTCCTAGAACTCGTAAGTGATGTTAGCAAGGTTGTAGGATATAAAGTCAATACATTTATATATATATACATATATATATATATATATATATATATATATATATATATGCACGCACACACACACACATATAAATCACTTGTTTTACTCTAAAGATGCTCCTTGACTTATGTTCTGATAAACCTATCATATGTTCAAAATATCATTAAGTTAAAAATGCATTTAATGGCCGGGCATGGTGGCTCACATCTGTAATCCTAGCACTTTGGGAGGCTGAGGCAGGCAGATCATGAGGCCAGGAGGTTGAGACCAGCCTGGTCAGCATGGTGAAACCCTGTCTCTGCTAAAAATACAAAAATTAGCCAGGCATAGAGATACATGCCTATAGTTCCAGCTACTAAGGAGGTTGGGGCAGGAGAATCGCTTGAACCCTGAAGGTGGGGTTTGCCGTGAGCTGGTATCGTGCCACTGCACTCCAGCCTGGGCCACAGAGCAAGACTCCATCTCAAGGAAAAAAAAAATAGCCTCCCAACATCACTGCTTAGTCTAGCCCACCTTAAATGTGCTCAGAACACTTACGTTAGCTTACAATTGGGCACAATCATCTAACATAAAACCCATTTTATAATAAAGTATTGAATATCTCATGTAATTTATTAAATACCGTACTAAAAGTTAAAAACAGAATGGTTGTATAGATACTCAAAGTGTGGTTTCTACTGAATATGAATCATTTTTGGACCACTGTCAAGTTGAACAATTTTAAGTTGTACCATCGTAAGTCAGGGACCATCTATATATCAGGCATGCACACTTAGAAATCAAGATTTTAAAAAGTACCCTTTACAATAGCATTGATACTTAGATATAAATATAAAAAACATACGGGTTAGATGTGTATGTTGAAATGACAATACACTAGTCAAAGAAATAAAAAACCTAAATAAACCTTAAGTTTTCTATCATTAGGTTTATTTGGGTTTTCTTTTATTAACATATAATATATAAATGCTAGATTCATGGATTAGAAATATTAAGAGTCAAGATGCCAATTCTTTTAAAATGAATCTATAGATTCAATACAATCACATTCAGAATTAGGTTGTAAATACTAACAAGCTGAGTGTGACACACGGAAAGTCAAAGAAACTGAAGTTGTTGAACAATTTTGAAGAACAAAATTGGATCAACCATACTATCTGATTTCAAGACTTACAATAAGCTATAGCAATAAACACAGTATAAAACTGGTAAAAGGATAAACATATAGATCAATGAAACAGAATAGAGATTCCAGAAACAGATCTATACAGCATGGCCAATTAACTTTTTTTTTTTTTTTTTTTTTTTTTTTTTTACAAAAGTGCAAAGGCTGTTTCATAAAATTTTTTTTCAACAAATATCCCTTGGAAAATTTAATATCTATGTACAAATAAAGAATTTCAAACAATACCTCTTAGATCTAAATGTTAAGCATAAAACCTTATCACTTTTAAAAGAAAATATAAACTTTGTGACCTTTGCTGGGCAATGAGATCTTAGACATGATACCAAAAGAAAAAAATATATAATGAATTTCATCAAAAATTAGGGACTTTAGCTTGTAAAAAGCACTGTTAAGAAAATTAAAACAGCTACAAATTTAAAAGAAATATTTGCAAATCTTATCTCTGAAAAAGTTATATAAGCAGATTATATAAGGAACTCTTAAAACTCAAGAAAGGAAGCATTCCAATTTAAAAATGCACAAAATACTTGAACGGATTCTTCAAAGAAGCCAAGTAAACATATGAAACCACGCTGAATTTTATCAGTAATTCAGAAAATGCAAATTTAAACCAAAATGAGATACCATTACACACTAGAGTGGCTAATTTAAAAAAGAAAAGTAATTACCAAGTGCTGGGAAGACATAGACCAACTGGAACTCTCACACATTGGTAGTCATTGATGCAGCTGAACCTCTCAGAGGAATAACCTGAACGATCTCTGGGAGCTGCTTGTGTCCTAACAGAGTATTGCTCACCTGTGAGAACACAAAACTAAAGGTCTACAAGGATTTCTGGGTTTGACTTTGGACAACTTGAAGACACCCAGTAATCACAGATACCTTGTCTTGGGAATGATCTGTGTGATAATAAGCTAACTTCAAAAAAGCTAAGTTTAAAGAAGGTATAAATGCTTCTATTTCCTGAGAAAAGCAAGCATTGCTTTGCTGGTCCCTGTCTTGATGAACAGTTCCCTTAGTTAAACTTTCTGCAAGTGTTGAGTTTTTACCTTCAAACATCAGTGTTTTTCATAGCCCTTTAAATGTTAACAGCAACGTGAAAATTTGTTTCTGGCTACTTGGTATAAAAGTATTTGTTTGCTTGCTTGTGTTAAGGAGGGTTATTCTCAGGAGCTCAGAGCCAATAAAACAAAGTTATAAAGATCATTATTTTGTTAAAATTTTCTTATTCTGCTAATATTTTAGGGTTACAGGGATTTTAGAGATATTATAGTTTTTGTTCGGTGTATTAGTTATCTGTTGCTGCAAAACAGAAAACAAAAAATGAATCTTATAGAAGACCAGATAGGTTTGTGTTGTCTATTATGGTAGTCCTGTGTGGCTAAATTTAAAATGGAGCAAAATAATTCAGTTTCTCAGTCATATTAGCTCCATTTTATTTCTGAGCAAATGTGGTCGACAGCTACAAGTGGCTGGTGGTTGTGCTACTGAACAGCACTGAAACAGTGAAGTCTAAAGACAAAACGTGTGGGGCCTGGAGTGTGAAGAAAGTAGTTTTCATTCTGGCTGTAAGACCTTAGGTAAACCTCAGCTTTCTATAAATCAAAGAATATTTTCTATCTGAGAAGATTAAACCAGGTGATATGTGTATAATGCCTACCCAAGTGCCTGACGCATCATGAATACTAAATAAATATTAACTATAACAATTATTAGAAATTGATTAGTGGAAAAATTTAACCTACCTGGGATAATTTAACTTTTCTTTGAAATACTCTAAGGTTGAGTAAGATTTACGTTGGTGAATAGGGCATTATTTTTATTTCTTCCTGCCATTCTAGCTCCCCGAGATTTGGGGATGAATGGGAGAAATCTCCCATTTTTATTTATAATTTCATGAAATGGGGGAAGAACATCTTGACCACAAAATTCACTTCATTTCTTAGGAATCCATAGGTTTCCAGTGTGTAAAAAGGCATGTGACAAGTTCAGATAATAAGTATGTTAGGTTTTGGGGGAAAGGAGAAATAATCTTGCTGTTCTTAATAATTACAAAATCATTCCTCTCCAAATAGTTCTTCAGAATGTGTTTGCATATAAAATTGAATGGTGGAAGAAACAGAGAAGACAGAGCGGGAAATCTCATTAATACCAGAGCTTCCTAGGCTAAAACTTCGGTATACACATCCTTCGTTCATTATTTATTTTTATTTCTTTGGTGTCACTAGGCATCATCATTCACAATATATTTTCTCAAGATGCCTCCCCACTCTGGAAATATGTTTTACCGTACAAGTCTTTGATAATCTCAACAGCTATAGTGCACTTCATTACAGAGTATACTTAAAGAGAGGATGAGCTTCAGTTGGGGTGACCTGTCACACCCAGCTCATCCATTACATCTCTTGTCACAACTGTTTACTTTTTCACACTGTGCTGAAGCCATTAAGAAGGAACACGAAGGTAGGATTGGCTACATGCTGTTCTCCTCTTGACCTGCCAAGGAATTAATCTTGAATGCTCAATTTAATGCTTTCTAACAATGACTGCTGGGGGTGGGGGTGGGGGAATGCCTGCTACATTAAAGAAAAAAAAAAATAAAAAAGAAAGGGTGCCCATTTAAAGCATAGAGCTTAATTTCACTGACATACACCCCGTCACTTTATCTTTGATAGGGAAGTATCAAAAGGTCCACACATTTTTAACTGGTATACAATATAGCCAGTTGGGATAGAAGGCTTACTTATTATTAATATAGATAAGTATCAGTAATAGATACCAATTTGTAAACAACAGTTGCAAATGGTGGTAGTTTATGGAGAGCTTTATTATCTACCATCAATTTGAGAAAGAATTTTAATTTTTGTACTTATCAAATTCAATTTGGAAATATTTGTATTTTTGTATAACTTCAGGAAAAAATTCACATGGCAGAAGATAAAGTTATGTATACTCTCTTAAAGTGCAGAGAAGTGAACAAAAGGAATAAAAAACAGAAAACAATCTACCAAGCAGGAAACAACTACAACTACAAATGGACTAGAAAGATGGTTTGCCTGAGACGGCAACATTGGTTCCAAGTTGAGGTATAAAAACGACTGTAAATAAATCTTTGAAAATTTATCTGACAGGAAACAGATCCTTCTGAAAGTATGTTAGCAGGTCTTGAAAGACTCAGACAATAGTTGATCCCTTAGAAGAGTGAAGACTAAGTGGATAAGACACCAGGGACAAAAACACATCCGTGTAGAGTTCTGGCTCCTGCAACCAAGAGAGCATATTGTAGAAGAGGCAAAACAAAAACAAGAAAAAAAGAAAAACAACTTGCAAGTTGGTAAAGAATCTTCACTAGGAGTCACTCCAAGGACTGCTTCGGTGATTTGCTCTTCTAGAAGTGAAGATAAACATTCATCTAGAGCAGAAGGTACACTCGTGAGAGACTATCCATGCTACTCTCAACTTATTTCCTGCATGTGTGCTTCTATTAATACTTAAACTAGGGTTAGTACACAGAAAGTCACACACAGAGAACTTACACTTAGCAAGGATCAAATATGCCACCTGCAAGTGGTTACCATTGCATTCCCTGGTCAGCCACTAAAAAAGGTTAAGGCAATCAGTAAATTTCAGGGAATGGGAAATGAAAAGGACTACAGACAAATATTCCTCTCTAATAAAAAAAAATGGAAGAAAACATGGAATTTTAGTAGGTGTGAAGAATATCAATCAATGCAAGAGATAATAAAAGAATAAACAAAGAGATAAAAGGTACTCTGAGGATGCTTAGAAGATCAAGTCATAAAATTATCAAAGAAAAGGAAAACACATTAGAAAGAGAAGTAGAATGGAGAGTGCTAGCAGTAGAGGCAATGACAAGGACAAGCATGAGAAAATAACATAAATGCAAAAGAAAACTAAAAATCAATGAAAGTAATACTAGAAATGCAAACTAAGAGTAGGGTTACACGTGATGAACGTGCAGGCTTGTTACTGAGGTATATGTGTGCCATGGTGGTTTATCCTTAAAATAGAGAACTGGACAAATGAACAACCAAAACAGAAAAAAAAAACCAAAAAAAAAAACAAAAAACGCTCAAATCACTATAGATGAAAAGTTTCCTATGAAAAAGGAAGGTCTGTATCTGCAGATCCAAATGGTTCAGCAATTATTCATAAAAAATAGTTATAATCAGTAGAATCATATTCTGGTAAAGTTTTTGAACTTCAGAGATATAAATGTGAGGGTAATGAGACAAAAAAAGGGTTATATCACCTTCAAGACAGAAAACTCAGGCTGGCCTCAAACTTCTGCATGGCAGCATTGACTCCCAAAGGACATAGAGGCAATGTTTACTGGTTTTTAAAGGAAAAACAAACCTGGTATACCCAGACAAGGGTTCAGTCACTTTTAAAGACCAAAAAAAAAAAAAAAAAGTCATTCTAAATCAAGTGAATACTTAGTAAAACCTGGTGGGGATAAGGGAACCCAGCCCATCAAGAAATGAATGAAGGGGATGTACAACTCAAGGAAGAGAATCTATAAAATAAAGGGATGATCACTGAGACTGGTTCTGATGAAAACATAGTAGAGACTTCATGATAAACCACTATTGGAATTATTATAAAAGGTAAATGCCATAAACGCTCATAATGCCAATAATAATACAGCAAACGTAATGTCGTTGTGATGGGAATGGGGAGAAGCATTAAGTGGCTAACTTATACCCACACTCTCCATCTTCCGCAGCAAGCGGTCAACAATTACTTTCTAGAGGAATTTTATGTCTCAATATGGAGAATATCTGTACCGTATTACGAGAAATGAAAAAAACAGTTGCAGAACTATATATGTAGTATAGTCCTAATTGTGAATTTTGGTGGGGGCGGGTAATAGGATTGGTAAGAAAAGAGATCTGTTGACACTTATGAATGGTATGAAATTTCTGTAGTGCTTTTATAATGAATATCAAATAAATTCCTCTTTTGAATTGATAAACACATCTACTATGCTTAGTTAATATGTCAAGCTGATTTATTTTATTGTTTAACTTATTCATTTTGAAAACATTTCATAACTCAAATATTTAGGCTTTTATTAAGTTTTTCATTTTTCAATATTGTTTCAGCAAACACATTTACCTCATCAGTGAGCCCATGAGCCCATCAAAGACCGTCTCTTAAATGGCACACATGCTGTCTCAGCCCTGTGTGTCTCCTACACAACATCATTAGAGCGTCTGACCTGCCAGTTCTGGAATAGAAGACTAACACTCGAAACTATCAGTAGAGTAAATGGGCTCACTAAGCAAAGCAAATCATCTAATTGACAATAATCGTCCTATGCTTACACATTGTGGGCTATCATTTAATTGGTCTCTTACAGTGTGACATGTTTTGAATTGTGAGAGAAACCAGAGAGTTAAGTCTTCCTGAGGTGCAATTATGGATAACTGTGGGTAGTCCCAAGCCCCCTACATTCAGCCCTTCTTGAGCCTGTCAATAGCTTGATCTGTTTCTAACGTGTCTCCTTGTGTTTGATTCACAGAGCAGCCTCATAGGAAAGGACATGGAGTTGGGGAGAATCTGCCAGAAAAGTGAAGGGAGATACTATTTTTGATTGAGTACCCACCAGCAATTCAGACAGCAGCCGACCTGCTGGAAGATAAGCTGAGTGTAAAAATCAAATTCATGTCCCTCAGCAGATGTTGTACTTGTTCACCTGTCATATATGTGGTCTAGATTATATTAAGACATTGGGATTGGCAGGTTTGTAGGTTTTATTCTGAGAAAACAAAGAAACTTGTGTAGTAAGCTCTACAAAATGCTTGAAAAATCATCATAAACCTGATTTTAAGTCCTTTGTCAAGTGCTTTTTTGTCCTGAGTAAAATATTGCAATGGGGCTATTTGGGATAAAACTAAATTATCCTGAAGTCAGAGCAAGTTCACTGTTATTTTAAAGTAATTGTAATCTAGCTCCATTGTTTAAAAAAGGCTCTTGTAATATCTACTAAAATAAACTTAAATACTGTAATATTGAAGTGCCTCATTTTATAGAGTAAACATGAAGTTAATTGAAGATATTTGTAACTCAACTGATTAGCCAAGTGAATAAGGAAAATGCAACATTTAAAAAAATCTGATGGCAATTTTTTTTTTAGAAAAGTGGACACGTCTTTCCTTATGCATCCTGTAAAATTGAATTTTTATATGAGCAGTTTGCCTAAAAAGGCTACAGTTGTCTTTTTCAATTGTAGTTATCCATGAACATTTAAACCACAAGGGACTTAGCAATCACTTCCATTACATATCTATTTTCTGATTTGGGAGGTAATAAATGCATCCTTATTTGGAAGATGACCAAACTTTGCAACACAAAAATCTGCAATGGGTACACGGTTGTGCAACTTGTAAATTCCTTTTTTTAAAGGTCCAATCAAAAACATTATGATGCTGCTGAAGCAAATTAAATAACCTATTGGTTGAAAAAGATTACTGTCAATATGGGTGTTGGTTACCCACATCACTAATATGTGTGTGTATATGTGAGTGTATCTGTATGTCTAGATCATCCAGTTGCCATACTGCATGAAAAATTCTATCTCACTTTTAATATTATTTTTCGTAAAATTTCAGGTCAAGTCATGACGTTCTGTTCTATCAATATTCTGAGTGACTAACATTTTAATTATGGTATATTATTGAGAATTTAAAAATTCCAGAAAGTATAGGATCTTACAATGATGCCAAGTTCCATTTATTTGGTGTTGAAATATGGCCAAGGTCATTTTGACCTACCGATGTGTATCATACTGCCAAAGCATTTATATCCCTCCAAAACGGAATCCAGAGAGAACATACTCAGTTATTATCCTTCTCTTACAGATTATTTGCAGCCCCAGGAATCACCTTTCTCAAATTAACTTACTAAAATGCCTCTCCTCTTAGATGTCCTAAGTCATCTCCTTTTGAAGTCTTCTTTAATTATCTTTCCACATTGAAATCCTTTGCTGGTCCCTTTGCACTATCAGAGTACTTTATTCTCATGTTATAGAGTACCTAAACACGTAGTAAGCATCTCATAATTTTTGAATTAATGGACGGATGGAGCAAGTCAGAGTTTAATCTTGTGGTAAGGGCACCCCAAAAGCACTGGTATGGGTATCACCTTAAGTTGTAAAACACAATTCAATCTTCATGGCTCACTGGATTTTTAAAATTCGGAGTACTAAAGAGGCCTTCATCTAAAGCTTTTTTATCTTCTGTATACAAGTCCTGTGAATGTTAAGCTACTTAGGTATAGTACATAGTAAGAGGTGGCTGGGCACCGTGGCTCACACCTGTGATCCCACCACTTTGGGAGGCTGAGGCAGGTGGATTCCTTGAGTCTAGAAGTTCAAGACCAGTCTGGGCAAAATGGTAAAACCCGTCTCTACTAAAAATACAAAAACTAGTTGGGTGTGGTGGCACACCTGTAGTATCATCTACTCGGGAGGCTGAGGTAAGAAGACTGCTTGGGCCCAGGAGTCTGAGGCTACAGTGAGCCATTATCATGCCACGGCACTCCAGCCAGAGCAAGAGTGAGACTCTGTCTCAAATCATAATAATAGGCAAAATTAATCTATTAAGATTTTAGGTGAACTTTTCCACCTAAACACCTCATTTCTGGAAAACTTATTAACTCTGCAGAGAGAAAACATCTTAAAGTCCAAACAAAAGTTTCATTTAAGGCATATAATTAATAGATTTTCCCATTCATTAAGATTTCCAGTAGACTTGAGGCTTAGTCTGCTTCCAGTACAGAATTTGGCCTTCATTTGTCTGTTTTCCTTGCCTTAACATCAGTTCTATTTCAAGCTCTGTAGCTGGCACCTTCTAAGTAATTTTTTCCTTGTTAGGCTCTAAAATATCACTCAGCATAATAAACTACATACTCCCAGTCCTCTTAAGTTTGGATAGGAACAAGTAAGCAAACTAAGAGGTATCTCTTTTGTTTTCAGTTCCATTCAGTAAATTAACTGCTTGTTTGTTGGACATTAATAGGCTATTAAAAATTATCTTCACTCGCACAAAATTTTCTACCAATGGAGGCTAGTCATTTTCAAGAGTTCAGTTTCCTCTACTGTCAAAATAAGGACATTAGACTAAACCATCTTCAAGTGTTAACATTCTATGGTGTTCTGTTTCCAAGAAGACCATTTCTTGATTGTGCTTTATATGTTTAGAAAAACCCCTGGAACTGAAGAGCATGCATAACTCAGAAAATTTCTAAATATTTAGAAATACTCAAGGCAAATAAAAAGACAGCGCATAGTAGATGTACTAAGTTGTTTATCCCAAAGCTGGGAATTTAGAATAAATACACTGGTTCAGAAAAGCATTTAAAATACTCAGGTGATTATGCTAAAAATAGATCTGAAAGGAAACTGAAATATATGCAGAGAACTGAGTCACTTTACAAGCATTTCTATGGTAAGTGCTCAATAACTGGTAACTAATGTAACATTTCTCTTTATATTTTACTCTTATTTTGAGAGACTGCTCTCTTCATATGACTACTATACATGGATGATGAACATCTATTAACGTCTACGTTCACTCATTTAACAATGATTTATTAAGTACCTAGTAAGCGCAGACACTGGGTTAAATATTGCAGACATAATGGGAAACTAGAGAGCATGGTTCCAGCCACCACAAAATATTGAAATAGAAGGCATTTGTTCTCTATTCAAGCGGGAATACAAATTACCACCTTTATGCTTGTTATCAAATTCATACGGATAGTACTTCTAGCCACCACACTTAATATCCCTTAAGCTCTTTCCAGATAAAAATGAATCCTAATGAAATACTGTTGAGCAATAAAAGTGAACATAATATGAATACATACAACAACACAGATGCCATATTAAAGAAGTCAAAAGACTACATGTATGATTCCACATATATATGTCATTCTACAAAAGGTAACATTATACTGACAGAAAAGAGATTGGTGGTTGCCTAGAGCTGGGGGTCAGTTGGTGGGATCCACTGCGAAGGGGCCATGAGGGAACTCTCAGTATCTTGATTGTGGTGGTTACATGATTGTATATAGTTACCAAGATTATTCAACATTTACACACACAGGGTAAAGTTTATTGCTCATAAATGATACCTTAATAAAGCTAAAAAACATACATTATTGCTATCTACCTTCTTAAAAATGTTCACAAGACAGGAGTGATTATTAAACACTAAAAAGAAACAATCCTATTCATTCTGATAAGTTTTCTAACTTTTTGCAAAGTAATTCATATATCTGAATTTCATTAATTTTGCTCTTCACAAAATGCCTTACACAGACAATACTTTAAGATCCTTGGCTTTATCAGAAGGTGAGAATAAGAAATCACTGTGAAGAATAAGATTGTATTTCCAGTATTATTGCTATTGCAGGCAAAGTCCATCTCTTATACAAGAACCTACATTTAAAAAATTAGAATACTCGAAATGGAGTTTCTAAACAGAATAGCGTTCATTCCTTCCATCTACCATCTCTTTCATTTTGTTTTCTCAGAGACAAATATAATACTCAATTACACCAGCTCTATTAGCATTGTTTTTTAGTATCTTTTTTTAAATTTTCTGTTTCTTGGAGTGGCATCATTGTGTACAGTTTTAAAATCTATTTGAGAATAATATCAGCTA
Organism: Cebus imitator; assembly: GCF_001604975.1. Classification (NCBI taxonomy): domain Eukaryota; kingdom Metazoa; phylum Chordata; class Mammalia; order Primates; family Cebidae; genus Cebus; species Cebus imitator. The sequence goes on from NW_016107666.1 coordinate 1,186,723, forward strand.
TGAATCATATAGAAATCCATAGGCACTTTGACAACTATGAAACTGACGCTTAAAATATGAATCTTAAGGAGAGAACCAGGTGACTTAGTTATGTACCCAAAGAAATGAAAGTTAAATATCCTTGGAACAGTAAGAAAATCAGTAATAAAAAAGAAAAACTTACAATTGTTTAGGGGCAGATGGTCACTGGTTTTGATAGCTTAAAAATAGCTCAACTTTCAGTAGTAAGAAGGAGATAGGGCTCAGTTATACAGGTCTCCTGGGCCTTACGTTGCAGTCATCAGACATCTGCCCCTGGATGCTTTCTGTGCTGAATAGCCCTGCCTCTGGAGCAACACCTTATTAGTGGGATTCACCCTGTTGATGAATTACACTAATGCATCATTAGAATGACAGGTCATGCCAGTGATGTATTGCCAAGTAACTTAATGAGAGTGATAGCTCATTCCGATTATGCTTCCATGAAAGGAGGGCTCTGTCTTCAGAAGAACTCATCTCTAAGCTGATTTTGCTTAATTACAGGATACAACATGTGCTAATAGTAATGTCAAGATGTTCTTTGGCACCATATTTTTGGCACTGATCAAAATATGATTTATTGCTCTACTCTATACACTTGGAAATGTTCAAACAGAATGCACACTCTCAAGATGAGAAGACACTCTGGAATCCACTTAGTTTCTAAGCTAAACACACACATACACACATTTACACTGTAGATCTCTAAATTGGCAGTTGAAAGACACAGGTTTGAGTGCTCATGTCAATCAAGTTCTCCTAGAAGCAGCATTTGGTTCAAAAGAGATGGGGGAGTGAGGAGGAAAAGTGACTTCTCTTTAAGACTGGCAGAAACTATTATACAAGTTGTATCTTCATAATGACAGATTACTTTCAGGGGGATTAGACTTAAACCCACCAATGTGTTAGGCTAGTGCAGAATTTTGACGGTACTTGCATCAGCCAGTACTTGTAAACAACAAAAACAATGATGAGGAAGAAGAGGATTATTTATTAAATTTCTAATAATAATCACTACCACCATTATTATCAGTCGCCTACTTTGCATCAGGCAAGGTACTGGACCTGACGCCAAGGTTTCTTTCAACAGTGTTTGGTAATGATTTACGAAACCTGTGTTATGTAAGATATAAAGTTACCTTACCAGCACGCAGTTATGAACTATCTTAGCACATAGCACAGGGACAAAGAGTTGTCTCAATTAGACTGAGAAAACCTTGCAAAAAATGTGTTTTCCTTTTTCCCTTGACTGCTATGACGCTTAGGGAATTTTATGCTCAGTGTTGGTAATTCCTCCTAATTTCTCTTGCCTTCAGTCTCTGGCTGCTTTTTATACATCCTTGTTTAATTAGTTCTATTATATCTGTATCTTGTATGAAAAGCCGCTTCTTTTTTTTAAAAAGTAGAACATAAATTACAAGTAAAAAAGGAATAGATATGCAAAGCTGTTGAGTGTGTGTGTGTAGGTGAGGGAGGGAGCCTTAAAAACAAACCCAAAAGAAAAATGTCATACATAATCCATTGCTTTACACTTTTGCCAGTGCTATTTGTTCATCTCACTTGACCTGCATCAGTGACCGCATTAGATAGCCAAGACCATGAAAGACCATCTCCACTTAAAAGAAGACTTGCCCAATATCACATAACAAATAAGTGTATTCATCCATTTTCACACTACTATAAACAACTGCCTGAGACTGGGTAATTTATAAAGGAAAGAGGCTTAATTGACTCACAGTTCTGTATGGCTGGGGAAGCCGCAGGAAACTTACAGTCATGGTAGAAGGCGAAGGGGAGGCAGGCAACTTCTTCCCAGGGCAGCAGGCGAGAGAATGAATACAGAAGGAACTATCAAGCACTTATAAAATCATCAGATCTCCTGAGAACTCACTACCACGAGAACAGCATGGGGGAAACTGCCCCCGTGATTCAACTACCTCCACCTGTTCTCTCCCTTGACACGTGGGGATGATGGAGATTATAAAATGAGATTTAGGTGCAGAGATAAAGCTTAACCATGTAAGTTACCTTTTGAAACTGGGTCTTGTAAACTGTAATGTAGTTCTCTTTTATATAACGTTTTTTCCAAAAATAATCACAATACTAATCAAATGAGTTTTGATAACTTAAATATTGGTTAAAAACACAACATCTAAGTTACAACAAGATGACTTCCTACATACAGAAAAACTGTTGTTTTCCTAACAGAAGAAAATTTTCTATTAGTTGGTGTCAGCTGAACCATACAGTTAGGGAAATGCAGCTGTCAAGCTCACTGAATCTGAGTTAGCAATGAATTAGTCCAAAGGGCGTTCAATTACAATGTTTAATTAATGGATACAGGTGAGGATTTTATGAAACACGTTAAATAGTGGATTTGTTATTTTATGTAAGTTGATATGGATACATTCTTTAAGATAATCTTATATCCCTATTCAATAATTGTCTTTAGAACAAAAGAAAATAAGCTCATTTTTCTCAAATGTTTGAACAGTAATAATAGTTTTTAAATGAGGTATGTGTGTGATATTATGCAGATTTACTTCTATTTTTACTTCCTAGATTATTTTTTTCCGTATCAAGGCTCACACTTTACTCTCTTTGCATGAGTCTGAAAACCTCTGTGGAGCTGGCAAGGTGAGTGTGTAGGAGCCTGTATTCTCAAACCATTTGGGAGTATGGTTCTTTGACAAATCTAATGGGACTTCCTGAAGCCTTGAAATTGTGCTTTATGATCCAACTCAATTGTCCAGAAAGTAGCACAACAGTGAGCACATGCTTAATTTGAAGATGCTGGTAAGACGGGGTTTGGGCTTGGGGAGTGGTGGGAAGGGCAGCATGCAGCACTTCAGCAAATGTGATCAAACAACAACAGAAGAACAGACATGTCCCTCCCTGCTCCCTTCTTCTCCCCAGATTCTTGCTTTTGTCACCAAGAGATGCATTAGGTTTTATAAAGCAGATTGTTGACTTTCGACCACAACAATAAGTTAGTATTACTTCAAATTAGGAAAGACTCAAAATGGTTCAGGCCCAGGAACTCAGAGCCACTACATAGTTATTTTTCTGCCTCCTCCTTCCATGCTCTCTTTCTCTTTTACAGTAATAGCCAGAAAATGAGAATAAGGTAGTTGAGATTTCCTTAGTCTTTGCTGTAAGATGGTGTATAGATAAACGTTTTTTTAACCTAGAGGTAATTTCTTTATCAATTTCCTTTCAAGAGAGAAAATCATTAAAAATCGATTTTAACAGGAAACTTCAGATATTATCTATTAAATTATATATATATATATTTATAAAATGTTTCTTCCACTTGACAATAAGCATTTTGAGGGTCTTTAGTTCCCTATGAATGACGGTACAGAGCTGAACACATAGCAGATGCTAAATAAATACTTATAGTTAAATGAATGGATGCCTACCTGATGGGTTGGCAACGGGAATGCAGTAAACTTCAAGCGCCTGTATCAGCGGCAAATCCAGGTGCAAAGGCCAAGATCCATCTCACCAGGAGAGCAGGGCAAGGGTGAAGGTAGAAATTCACACTGCTCTGAGATAAACGGAAGCCCAGGGTGGGGCAGCAGAAAGATCACTGGGTGGGGAGTAAGCAAGTCGAGTGCTAGTCCTGGCTCCACAGCTCTGGGGCCTTGAGTCACCTCTCTGAGTATCGATTTCCTATTTTTTGAAATGGGAATAAAACTGTCTCTATAGCTTTCCCTAGGATTATCATATGGATCATAGGCAGCAGTGCACATGAAAGTCTTTAGCTAGATATAGTCAAACCCTAGAGCAAGGTAAGGTCATAGCAAATGACTTCCTGCTTCTCTTGCAGTTGAAGAAGTTTTCTGTTTCCTGCGAGGCCTCCTTTCTGTCAAGGTAGATAGAGGTCACCCAGCCTGAGAAACCACTGGCTGGGGTCGTCCTCGCTGATTTTGGTTTCAGCCACAACAGTCAGAGAGAATTTCTTCCACTTTGAAAATAAATGGCAACTGCTAATCATGTTTCTATTTTACCATGGTACTTTTCACAAGAGAAAAGGAACAACTTGGGAACTATAGAGCAGCACCCTGGGTATTTAAAGGGGCCTTGTTGGGGGGTGTGTAGTAACAAAAAAAGCAACCTCAGGAGTAGGAGTGTGTGTGTGTGTGTGTGCGCATGTGTGCGTGTGTGTGTGTGTGCGCGCACACACTTCTGCGCGGATGCTGGGTGGGGGCACAAGGCTGGCGACTCTCACATTCCTGAAACAGTAAACAGTGCCAGGAAAAACCATCCTCCCTAGAAGCTGGAGTTCTTCAAGCTAGATAAAAGTCAGGGTGACTGTCCTCTGCCTAGGAAGCCCACAGCACTGTAGCTCAGGGCATCCTTTCAAAAGCCAGAGGAGCTGGTTTGTATTATAATAAAAGGCTTATAGGAAATACCAGTTAACTTTATTCAGAAAACAAAGAGAATGAAAATAAACTTTATTGAATGCCAATAATGAAAACTTCCTGCAGATGAAAACAAAAAAGAGTAGAGGGGTTTTTTGTTTTTTTTTTAAAAGAACCATATGCATTCATGGGGCTTAAATCTTTGAACATGTTGTCCAATGGATGACCCCATTCTTAAAGCGCTTCCATTTCTCATGAGTTTGCCTATGGCTAGGTCTAGAACTCATTGCCTTTAGCATTTGGTGCATATCTCCAGAGTTTTGCAAGGGGAGCTTAGGACAAAAAGGGAAATTGTACTGAATGCCTCCTACATAGCAGATGTTGTGCTGGGTGCTGAGTGCACATTCTCAGTTAATACACTACACTGAACTAAGGCAAAATTATTACTCTCAATTTCACAGGCGAGGAAAGGGAGTCTCAGAGATGTCCAGTGGGAGATACAAGGTCACACAGCTAGTGACTGACGGAGCAAAGAATCATTCTCAGGTCTCCCGGCAGTGACTCCAAATCCCGAACTCTCTCTGCTATGCCATGTTGCCTCGCTTGGCTGTACAACTTTCAAGGATCAGAATGGGGAGGGTGGAAGTAGGCATTTTCAGGCCTCCTGTGTCTTCTCACCATCATTCCTGGGGTAATGGCTATATAGGCATAATATTGGCTATTGTGTAACCATTAAAAACATTCTCCTAAGAAATATTGTAACAGCTATGATAGATTCAAACAAATCATATATGCTTATAATCCTGAATTCCTAACAATACAACAATAATAAAATGGCCACCTTTTTGAAAGGCTGTTAGAGAATTGATGTTTTGTTCTGAATATTGGCAAAATGAAATACTTAAACATTTATCCTGTTCTTCTACAAACTGTACCAACAGGTAACCATATTGTAGATGAGGGGAAGTTTCTCTGTATAGAAACCAATTCTAATAAATTAATGAAGAATAAAATTACAATATCACCACTCACTTCTAATGAAGGAAGGCTTGAGAATCAGTGGCTGCTTCCGAGAGAGACAATTAGATAGCACGTACCTCTTGATGAGGAACACACCACACCTAAGAAGCCATCCTTAAACAATCAAATCTGGATTCCATTAAGCCTCTAGATCCAACTACCACAATATGTAAAAAAAAAAATACATAGGCCAGAGAAATAGGGGACTCTACAGGGTGGGAATGAAATCAGCAAAATCTCAGTGGAGGGAAATGATAAGAGATGATCTGGTTTCTTCAACAAAAAAATTGTAATGAAGTAAAAAGACCAACAGAGGAGCAAAACTATAGACTAAAAACAATCTAAACAATCTAAGTAAATTTTCCTTGTTTCTTCTTTAAAAAAGTGGGAAACACACGCAGACGGTACAGATTTGTTACATAGGTATACGTGTGCCATGGTGGTTTGCTGCACCTATTGACCCATCCTCTAAGTTCCCTCCCCTCACTCCCCCACCCCCCAGCAGGCCCTGGTATGTGTTGTTCCCCTCTCTGTGTCCATGTGTTCTCATTGTTCGACTACCACTTACGAGTGAGAACACGCAACGTTTGATTTTCTGTTCCTGTGTTAGTTTGCTGAGGGTTATGGCTTCCAACTTCATCCATGTCCCTGCAAAGAACATCTCATTCTTTTTATGGCTGCATAGTATCCCAATGGTGTGTATGTACCACATTTTCTTTATCCAGTCTATCACCAGATAATATATTGTTTAAAGCAGGCAAAACTTAGTGTTTATGGATATACATTTGGCTGATAAAAGTATAAAGAAATGAAAAAAGGTAAGAAATGAATTACTATAGAAAGAAACCAGGGATTCCTCTTGTGGGGAGAGGAGTTTGTTTAGGAGGCAGCAAGCAGGTGTCTCCTGGGCTGTCTGGTAAAGTCTAACCTCTTCCATGGGTGGTGGTTTTGAGGGTGTCCATCTTTAATAATGAAGCTACACATTTACGTTATTTTAGCAATAAGTACATATAGATACCTTCACCTCTCGGACTGCTTCAAACACATATTTTTAAGTTTAGGGTTCTGAAAGCATTAGTTCATGTCCTTGAATGTGAGAGGCACTTCTGGGAAGAATTTCTTTTAAAACCCAGCTTATTTGAAATGAAACTCCTAAAGTTCTTTCTCTATAAAGTGCCGGTTTCAGTTTGGTTTAAAAAATACTAGAGTCTGAGACAAAAATAGTCCAGGCATTGCTTTCTTAAATCATAGAGTGCGGCTCCATTTGTAGAATATTCTAGGGAGGAGTCCTGGTACTCCTAAGACCCAGGTGGCCTCTTGTTTCACTTTTGAATGACTCCCTTCATTCCAAGTTTCCTTTCCTTAGACAGAAGGCCAGAGGAACTGTGACAGGCAAGCCACCAGGAAAGGCTGGCTTCAGATTATCACAGAGAGAAAGGATCCTGTTAATACCCTCCAACATACTGTTTCTGTTGGTCCCATGAAGTTCTTCAGGCACGGGTTCCCAAGGCTGAACTTCCTCCTGCTGCACTTCAACCCCAGGCTTTCTTGCGCTGTCTGGAGTGGCAACACAGATGACTCTGCTTGAGGGCTTACTCTCTCTTGTCCATATTCACAACTATGTGAATGCCCAGTACTGTGGTTGGACATGGCAGATGACCTCCATGAATTCAGTTCTTTTCCATTTATCATTTCACTAATGTGTCACAGGTAGAACAGTCTGCAGTTTGTCAAACCTTTTCCCACAAACACTTCCATTTCCATGCTTTCTTAAAAAAAAAAATCACATTCATGATTTAGCTTTAATTTTCAGTCTACATCTTAGTCTGTGGTTCTCAACCCTGGCTACAGAAAACCACCTGGGAATCATTTCAGATAAACTGCTGCCCAGGCTTCATTCAAAATTAAATGAAACAGAAGCTAAGGTACTGACTCCGTGTACAGTTGGAATTAAGAACCACTGGCTGGGGTTTTTACTAACTTGAGTGAAATCAATCAGCCACATTACATAAGTGTTTTATGTCTTCCTGAATTTTCCACCTGGTACTCACTGGACAGATATACTGATTCCCATTCTCTCCTTTCCTAGTCATTCATGTTGCTGTTGTGTGTGGTTTTACATGCATCCTCAAAAATAGCTTCTGTGACTCTTCCCTGAGGTAAGAGTGGAGAAAGTGGATGGGTGAAGGTCATAGGCCTACTTGCTAACTACATGACACTGGGGAAGAGGCTCAGCTCCTGTTTTTGCATACATAAGCTGGGAACAGCAATGTTATCCTTTCAGGATTACCTCAAAGATGGGAAACAATGTTCAGAAGGAACCTAGCCCAAAGTGAGGGCTCAGAACAGGGAACTTTCATCTTATCATGATCTTGGGAACTGTGTAAGTTGAGTCAGCTTCACCCAAATGCTGAAATCCTTTCAGGGACATTTCAGGACACCCTGTTAAAATGTTGAGAATTCTTACAGTAGGAAAATTTCTTCGGCAGTTCCATTAACTCAAGGTGAAAAATACAGACTTATACAAATGAATGTTTATATTTTGTGTATTTATATTTAAATACATACTTCCTGATATGTTATTTTAAATTTATTTTTAAAAGCTACTGAAGCCACCTACTCCAGATATTGTCTCCCAGTGTGTGGCTGAAATACTTATGATAAGCACTTGTATTCTTCGGAATTAGAAAAGTGCTCCCAGTTAGCACAGGTAAGATATTATTGGCAGGAAGAGCTCCAATGCAGCTCATTTGCTCAAGTTAATCCCTCAGAAAGAACTTCTACCTGGCCAGAGTCTCTCCCTTTGAAGTCAATAAGAGCCCTTCCAGTACAGAGTGAGAAAGCAAAGGAGCCAAGGATAGGGCCCCACTAGAGTGCTTCGGCCTGAGTTCCAAACTTTCAAAATGCTGCTTTTCTGGAAGCACTCATGCTTTATATTTGACCTCAAAACTCCCATCTACCAAGGTCCTCTATGCTGACTATAAATAAAATGTATTGCATCTTCACAGAAATATATGAAAATGCTCTACATGCATGGCTTTGGTGAGTTGGTATCTCTAGATTATTTTTTACTAGTATTCTTATGTTCTGGTTGGCCAACAGCATATCTAGAAATATATACATAAATGCATATTCATTCATAAGGAAAGAGCAGATCATACTGGGAAATGAATGGTTCTGCAAAAATGACACTGACAAGTAAGGGAAACTTATGAGAGTCTAGACTTTAATCATTACATTGTGGAAGGTGCCCTCCTTTGCCATTTTAAATAGGCATGATTGACCATAGTATGACATGCTTGGTGAGTCAAAGCTAAGCACTCCTAAACATTATTCTACTCGTCATTGCTGTTGCCATCAGAAGGACTGACTTCCAGTTTGTTTAAAAGCTGCTGTGGGCTTAAGGAAAGTGTTCGGCAGAAACTATTAAAGTTGAACATACACATATCCTATAACTCAGCAATTTCACTTCTAGGTACACTTCTAGATATACTCTGGTAATGTGCACATGGTCGCCAAAAGACATGTGCAAGGACACTCAGAGTGTCTTATTGGTAATGCTTCAAAACTGGAACCTTCCCAAATGTCAAGGCAACAGAATGAATAAATCAAATGTGGTGTATTCACACAATGGAATACCACCAGGAAGTAAAAAAGAGCAAACCATAGCTATATGCAACAATACAAATAAATCCCGAAAACATAACATTGAGCTAAAGAAGTCAGACACAAAAGGGCCCAAACTGTGATTATAGCATGTAGAATATAAAAGCAAGCCATACAGATGTATGCTGTCAGAAGGCAGGACAGCAAGGACTTGGGGAACAGGGAAGAAGCAGGGAAAATGAGGTGCTCATTAGGTGCTGGTAATTTTCTCTTTTTTAATCTGAGCACTATATACACCAATGAATTCTTTCAACTATATTCTTATTATATATGTATATACTATCTTATATGGATGGCATGCTTCATTTAAAAGTTAAAAAAAAAATACCGGGGTGAGCAAAGGAAAAAAAGCAAAGGATGGTGTTTAAGACTACGTGAATTCAGAAGGAAACCTGAGAGCTTCTCCTGAGAGTGAAATACAAGAACATTAAGTGCCGCAATGCTGGGGGACCTCCCTTACTTCCTGTCAGTGGCCTAGTTCAGGCTCCCAAGTGAGTGACCTTTGGTAATTAAGATTTTTACTCTACATAGCTTTACTTGGAGTTTCCCTAAATTGCTTTGGTCTTTCAGTTCATGGGGAAATGGAGTTCAAGCTAATAATCATAGTGTTTTAATATATTTTTTCATATTCACAAAAAGTGGAAAATAACTGGTACATTTATGGAAATAGCATCATATGGAAATATAATTTGACAGTTGATATGAAGATTTATGGACACAATAGCCTGGATAACACAGTGTCTCAGATTGAACAAGACACACTTTTTCTAATGTAACACAGGTCATGTAAACAGCAAGTTGTTAAAATTATTGATGCTCGATTTTAGCGTAGTCTATATTATTTATTTCTGCATTGAGCTTATTTACTTAGGTATATTTTCATTTTCCTTTCAGTTTCTTTCTAGAAATATGAAAATAAAAACAGAGTTTTGGTAAACTTTTTAATCACAGCCCATTGTTAGTTTCTTGTTCATTAATGTCTTTGACAATGTCACTTCAACTTATTAGAAGAAAACGACAATGCTCACCACCCACTCCAACTCAACTAAGCAGAAATACCCAACAAAACAGAGTGAAATTTAGGCAGTAAAATACATCTCTTTTCCTTGAGGTAGACCTTATGTTCTTGGCAAATGGAAATATTTTAAGTGGGGAAATAAAGTTGAATATGCAAGAATGGGAAAGGGATGGAAAGAGAAGAAAAAGAAAACATGATTTGTAATTGTTTAAATCATGAATCTACAAAGTGTGGATCATGGGTTGGCCCATCACGTACTTTATAAAGTTTTGCTAGAACACAGACATACACATTCATTTATATATTGTTTATGGCTGCGTTTGTGCTATTAACAGCAGAGTTATAAGAGACCACATGACTCTCCCAAAGCCAAAACATTTTACTGTTGGGCCCTTTATAGAAAAAGTTGTCAATCTCTGATATAAATAACAAAGTTTACATTTCAAATTTCCGATTTGAATCACAGGGAGTTGAACCAGGCAGCTGTTCCATCCCTTGATGCTAGAGTTCTCATTCTACAAGAAAATGTCCTATGTATTTTTTGGTATTACTGATCTTTTTAAATAAATTTCCACTAGGCTATAATGCCTTTGCACTATATTACAAAATATACTATATTCTAAGAACTATTTCTTCTAATGGTGCTTTTAAAATTAATGACTGCATGATTTGGTATAGACTCTAAAAATATTATTTCTTGTATCTTTGTAGAAATGGCTCAAATCTATGCTAATCATGGAGGCTTATAAAACAAATTCTTTTCCTCTGCTCAGCACTCACCCTGCTGTCAGTGCGCTTTTTGGATTCTGTCTACTTTATGTTTTTGCCACTCTGAAATAAAATAATATAGTCAAGTATCTTGAACATGTCTATCCTCGTTTTTGGTAACAAGACCATATATTCAGCATCAATAAAATCAATTGACCTGATAAATAAAATTTAATATTTGTTAAGGGCTTACTATGTCCCAGGCATGACTCTGAGAGCTTTAACTTTATTAATTAATCTTTACAAGTTTATCAGAAAGGTACTGTTAACTTCATTTTATAAAAATGAGGAAACTGAGGCACAGAAAGATAATTTACCCAAGGCCACACAGCAAATAAGTGTCTGGACCAGAAGAATCCATATCAACATTAAAAAATAATATTAAGTGGACTTTTATGTGGTAGGTCTAGAACAAGAGTTAGCAAACTTTCCCCTTTAAAGAATCAGATAAAGGCTGGGCATGGGGGCTCATGCCTGTAATCCCAGCATTTTGAGAGGCTGAGGTGGGTGGATCACTTGAGGTCAGGAGTTCGAGACCAGCCTGGCCACCATGGTGAAACCCTATTTCTACTAAAATTATAAAACATAGCCAGGCATGGTGGTGCACCCTAAAACTTAGCCAGGCACTGTGGTGCACCCTAAAACTTAGCCAGGCATGGTGGCACTCCCTAAAACTTAGCCAGGCATGGTGGTGTGCCCTGCAATCCCAGTTACTTGGGAGACTGAGGCACGAGAATTTTCTGAACCTGGGAGGCAGAGGCTGCTGTGAGCCAAGATTGCACCTCTGTATTCCTGTCCCAGCAATAGAGCAAGGCTCTGTCTAAAACAAACAAATAGAAAGGAATCGGATAAAGATTTTAGGCTTTCAGGGGTCAGAGAAAGTCTCTGCAACTTCTGGCCTTGTGGTGAGAAAACAGCCATAGCTAACACATAAATGAATGGGCATCTCTGGGCTTCAAGAAAATCTTGTTTACTCAAGTAGGCTGCATACACACCAGATTTGGTGTGGTCATAATTTGTTAGCTTGTGGTCAAGATGATCCTCCTAACCTACACATTGTATTACTTTACATGCCTAGCACTGTGCTGCACAGGGTATATTGGGACAGGAATGAGAAAAGGTAGGAAGATAATTTTCTCTAGAATCAACTAGCCCAGTGTAGACTGTAATGTATAGGCCATCCCTAGTCTTACTTTATAAATCTTTTCTGCTAGCTAGTATTTAATTCTATTATTTTCTGTCTTACACTGATAATCTGAGAAGCTATAGAGCCTATTCTGAAACCTCATCTCCAGAAAATAGAACCAGCTCAGGAGAAAAGTGTTGGTAAATGACACCTGAGAATGTCTTGTGGGGTGATTTCAGTAAGATGTTGGCTATAGTAATAGGTCATAAGAGGGATTATCCAATTTATCTTATTAAGGGTGTTCAGTTTTTTGACTTTGAAATCAAAGTTAAATGTAAGAAGATGGCAGAGGAGAGCTTCCCAGCAGTAGTTTTGGTCACATCACAGGGCAGCAGGTGCAAAATTTCCAAAATGCATTCTTTTTTTTTTTTTTTTTT
>NW_016107666.1:1199442-1227945 GCF_001604975.1 Cebus imitator
CCCGGCCTCCAAAATACATTCTTAAGGTCAACTAACCTTCTAGGAAGATGTTTTCCATGTCACCCGGTTTGTGTTGAATAGGACTACACTGTAAGTCTGAGAACTTGGTCATTTTTGATTTGCGAAGTGACGTGGTAGCAAGGAGCAGGATAGCTAGGGATGAAGGAGAGACATAAAGCTGAGGTCTGCTCTGCAAAACTGTGCATGCTGCACCCAGCAGAAGCAGAGGTCCAGATAAAGAGGGTGAAAGGGCCAAAATGTATTCTCCAAGCATGGAACCACGGTCTGCCTCCCTCCAGTGCAATTCCTTTATCAATTCTCACAAAAGCATCCTATGGTCCCGTAAAATATTGACTTTGGCAAATCTTTGGGTTGTGACTTCATGGATATGAAGTATAACTCATCCTAGCCTACATGAATACAGGACTTCATCACATCCATACATGCTTCTGTAAGAAAAGAATAAACTCCAAAGTGTCTTCAACATCCACCCATGGGATCACTGTGTGCCTAAGAAAGTGCTCATGCTTCCAAACAAAGAAGTTGAATAAAATCACAGCAGCCCAGAAACAACAAAGAAGTCAGTGACTTCCTCTGGTCCCCAGGGATCTTCTACATGACCAACCTGACTCAGTCACCAGCAAAATGGAGTCCCAGCTGATTGATGAAGGGGTCAAGTGGTTGGGACATGAAAATGCAAAGCTGAGCTTTGACTAAACTGTTGTCTGTGGACTCACATATGTTTGTGGCCACTAGTCATGCTGACAGTAAGAACAGGTGACACATCTTCAGCCTTCTCTTTCACTCTTAACCTAAATCCCTCGTTGCAACACAGGGAGCTGTGATTCAGGTTTGTTTGCAAACATTAGCCTAGACCCAGGGTAGTCTGCTGCTTATGTATTCCGTGTGAAGCACTTTATTGAGCAAAGAATTTCTTGATAAGAGAAAAGACCTTTTCATGAACTCTAAAGATAATGAAATAGGCAGGGGCTTCCCAGAAGTATGATGGGCCCTGTGTCCAGGTCACCTTCCCCTGGTGGGTTAGAAAAGGTACAAGTTCAGCAGCTGGGGACTTGGCAGCCAGCATCTGAGGCCACAATGAGATCTCATTGCTTTAAGAAAGGAAATACATTTCTTCTGTAGAACAAATAACAAAAGGAGATAACACTGTCAGGTCAGAGGGCTGGACCAAATGCATGGTGCAGTGAGACGTTTTCTCTTCTTTTCTACAAAAAGAAGAATAAACAAAGAGAATGGAAGGGAATAGTATCCTATTTCAACACAGAATGGCACTGATATTTCGCATGAGACTACGTCCTAGATTTTGCCTACCTATCTCCTAAGGTAGGCTTTATTGATAGAATGTTTAAATATAGCAAAGAAATGCAAAATAAGAGCAAATGACTTGCTTGAAAAGTTAACAAGAGAAATTAAACAGAATCACTGGAATGAAGTTGAAAAATCAGCATTTTACTCTCTATAAATGGATGAGACTTCTGATGACTCTATATTCAAAATTTCATAATATTAGAATAAGAGAAAATGTGTTCCCTCTGATAGAAACTGAAATCCTTGGGCCCTTAGTGTCTCATTCAGAACAATAAAATATGCTAATATAGTTTGGATGTTCCCTCTAAATCTGACATTGAGATGTAATTCCCAGTGTTGGCCGCAAATCCTGGGAGGAGGTGATTGAATCATGGGGGTGGATTTCTCATGAATGGTTTAGCACCACCCCCTTGGCACTGTTCTTGCAATAGTGAGTGAGTTCTCATGAGATCTGGTTGTTTAAAAGTGCATAGCACTCCCCCTCTTTGCCCCCCTTGCCCTCTCTTGCTCCCACTTTTGCCATGTGACATGCCTGCTCCTGCTTTGCTTTCCGCCATGAGTAAAAGCTCCCTGAGGCCTCCCCAGAAGCCAAGCAGATTCCAGCAGCATGCTTGTATGGCCTACAGAACTGGAATTGTGAGCCCATCAAGCCTCTTTTCTTACAAATTACCCAGTTTCGGTTACTCCTTTGCAGCGCCTCAAGAACAGCCTAACACACATTCTATCCCTCTGAAGAGTCTTGATTGCATTCATTCAACAAATATTTATTGAGCACCTTAATGCTAATCTAAGTATTTGGGATATGTTAGGGAATAACACAAACAAAACTCTTTTTTGGGGTTTTATTCTAGCAGGGAGAGAAAAATTAAATAAGTAAATGGTTTGGTATAAAACATTTAGTATAGAAAAAAATGAGGATGGAAGGGAAATGCTGTCATTATTATTTGTTTTGTGATTTTACTAGTTCTTATCCCTTGTCAAAAATGAATAGTCACTTTTTCTATGTGTTTGATATATAACTTTCCTACTATTCTTCAGAATATATATGAACAACGTTAAAATATGAAAAAGAAGATGTGACTACATGTCCAGACCAGCTGTGTTTCCTCGGGAAAAACTGGAGACCACTCTCAATCTCAAATTCCTTGTTGTTAAGATAATTCCTTGTTGTTAAGATAATGTCATTGGTAAGTAAATGACAAGAAGAAAGATAAGTGACGGGAAATGGGTAGATAGGCACAGGGGATGACCACAGAAATCTTCTCAGTAAAGACTCAAAATGAAAACATACTTAGTAGATATGAGTTAGAACTATATCTCCAGGCAAATGACCTCATTATTCTGCCCTGAATAAGCAGCAAAACCTCAATGAAAAGCAGTAGTGGTTTACACGTTTTTCCTTGAGTTTTAAAATGTGACCTGAGTGATAACTGATTTCTAAAAAAGTTATTGTCTTAGCCTCATGATTCTGTGATTCTAAAAAGAAACCATTGCCTTATTAGGAATATAGATAATATTATCATCTATACAGATGATCCTTAACTTATTAGGAGAGAAGTAAATAACCATGAAAAAAAAGGATGTCAGGAGTAAATTCTGCAAAGTCCCCTTTTTTGCCAAATTCATTGTAATCCACTTTCACGTGGTCAAGTAGCTGTGGGTACACCTGAGACTGACAACCAAAGAGGCATTAACAATTGAGTCTAGCACTCAGGTCGTCATCAGTCTAGATGTAAGTGGTGAACATGGGTGAGAAAAAGTAGTCGGGTTTTGGAGAAATCTCTTGGGACCTATCAGGCATGGCTAAGCATCCATGACTCTAGCACTGAGGCGGTCCTCACTCTACCAAATATTTTCCAGAAAGAATAATCAGAACATAATTTTTGCATGTTTCATTGAGCTATTGTATCTCATGCAAATACTGTTAACGCTATAATTTACTTGTCTTTAAGTGGTTTCTCAAGCACACAGGAAGCTTAGAAAGGTAAATGATCTGAAATGGTACATGGGCACTGGGAATGACCTCAAAAGATGTTCTCAGTAAAGGCTCAAAATGAAAAACATACTTAGTAGATCTGAGTTGTAACTGTAACTCCAGGTAAATGACCTCATTATTCTGCCCTGAGTAACTGGAAAAATCTTCAGTGTAAAGCAGTAGTGATTTACACATTTTTCTCTGAATTTTAAAATGTGACCTGAGTGATTTAGGAGTAAAAACAAATAAATATTCGAGATTTCCTCTTTAGAATTACAAATTTCACTTGGCGATGCCTTAAAAATATCAACTTAATGTAGGAACACTAGGAAGTTACATTTTAAATGCTATTTTAAACTGAGTGGGCAAACAGAACCAAGGGGGGGGATTCACTTGAGATGAACTATTTCTAGAGCTGGAAAATTGAACTTGAGAAAGCAATTAGCCATAATATTATCATCTATACAGATGATCCTTGACTTACGATGGGGTTATGTTCCAAAAAACGCATTTTAAGTTGAAAATATCATAAGTCAAAAACATAGGTCATACAGCTAATCTACCAAGCATCATACCTTAGCCTAGTCTACCTTAAATGTGCTTGGAACACTTAGACTACAGTTGGGCCAAATAATCTAACATATAGCCTATTTTATAATAAAGTGGTTTTTGTAAAAAGAAAAAACAATTAGCAGGACATGATGGATCATGCCTGTAGTCCTAGCTACTCAGGAGGCTGAGGCTGGAGGATCACTTGAGCCCAGGAGTTTGAGGCTGCAGTGAGCCATGATTGCACCACTGTACTACAGCCTGGGCAAGAGTGAGAGCCTGTCTCAAAAAAAAAAAAGTTTTAAAAATTTGGTTCTTTTATATTTATGAGTATAGAATAGATGTACAAATTTATGAGGTACATGAGAAATTTTGATATGGTCATATATTGCATAATAATCACCTCAGGGAAAATAAGCAATCTATCACCTCAAGCAATTATTCTTTTTTTGTATTAAAAACATTCCTATTATACTTTCAGTCATTTTAAAATGTACATTATTATTGACTGTAATCACTCTGTTGTGCTGTCAGCTACTAGATCTGATTCACTCTGACTATATTTTTATATTCATTAACCATCTCCACCTCCCCCACCCCCAACCTTCAACTACCTTTCCCAGACTCAGGTAACCATCATTCTATTCCCTTTCTCCATGAGTTCAATTGTTTTATTTTTAGCGCTCTCAAATAAATGAGAACATGTGATGTTTGTCTTTTTGTGCCTATCTTATTTCATTTAACATAATATCCTCCAGTTCTATCCCTGTGGTTGCAAATGATAGGATCTCATTCTTTTTCATGGCTGAATAGTAGTACTCCATTGCGTATATGTACCACATTTCCTTTACCCATTCTTCTGCTGATGGACACTCAGGTCACCTCCAAATCTTGGCTATTGTGAATAGTGCTCCAATAAACATGAGAGTGCAGATATCTCTTCAATATATTGATCTCCTTTTTTGGAGAGTATATACCAAAAAACAGTAAGATTGCTGGATCATATGGTATTTCTGGTTTTAGTTTTTCAAGGAACCTCCATTCTGTTTTCCAGAGTGGTTGTACTAATTTACATTCCCACCAACCCTGTATGAGTGCCCCTTTTCTCCACATCCTCACCAGCATTTGTTATTGCCTGACTTTTGGATAAAAGCCATTTTAACTCGGGTAAGATGCTATCTCATTGTAGTTTTGATTTGCATTTCTCTGATGATCAATAATATTGGCCACCTTTCCATATACCTGTTTGCCATTTGTATGTCTACTTTTGAGAAATGTATATTCAAATCTTCTGTTTTTAAATCAGATTAGAGTTTTTCCTATTCATAGGAATACTATTTATAATAGTTTTTCCTATTGAGTTGTTTGAGCTTCTTATATATTCTGGTTAATTCTTGTCAGATGGATAGTTTGCAAATATTTTCTCCTATTCTGTGGATTGCCTCTTCCCTTTGTTGATTGTTTCCTCTGCCGTGCAGAAGTTTAACTTGATGTGATCCTACTTGTCCTTTTTTGTTTTGGTTGCCTGTGCCTGTGGGGTATTACTTAAGATATCTTTGCCCAGATAAATTTCCTGCAGGGTTTCTCCAGTATTTTCATTTAGCAGTTTCATAGTTTGAGGTTTTAGATTTAAGACTTTCATCCAGTTTGACATGATTTTTGTATACGGTGAGAGAAGGGGTCTAGTTTAATTTTTCTGCATGAAGACATCTAATTTCCCCAAGACTGCTTATTGAAGAGATTGCACTTTCCAAAATGTACACTATTGGTGGCTTTGTTGAAAATGATTTCACTGTAGATAATGGGATTTATTCCTGAGTTCTCTATTATGTTCCATTGGTCTATATGTCTGTTTTCTTTGCTAGTGCCATGCTGTTTTGGTTACTATAGTACTGTAGTATCATTTGAGGTCAGGTATTGTGATTCTTCCAGTTTTGTTCTTCATGATCAGGATAGCTTTAGCTATTCTGGGTCTTTTGTGGTCCCATATAAATTTAAATTATTTTTTCTGTTTCTGTGAAGAACATCATTGGTATTTTGCTAGGAATTGCATCGAATTTGCAGATTGCTTTGAGTAGTATGAACATTTTAGTATTGATTTTTTAAAAATTCTATGAACATAGAATATCTATCAATTTTTTTTGTCCTCTTCAGTTTCTCACGTCCGTTTTTTTTTTTGTTGTTTGTTTGGTTTTGTTTTAGAGATCTTTCACTTCTTTGGTTTACTCGTAGGTATTTTATTTTATTTGTAACTATTGTAAATGGGATTACTTTCTATTTGTAACTATTGTAAATGGGATTACTTCCTTGGTATCTTTTTCAAGTTGTTTGCTCTTGGTATATAGAAATGCTACTGATTTCTTTGTATGTTGATTTTGTATCCTACAACTTTACCGACTTTAACACTTCTAATAGCTTTTTGGTGAACTCTTTAGTTTTCTCAAAATATAAGATGATATCATCTGCAAACAAGAATACTTTGACTTCTTCCTTTTCAATTTGAATGCCTTTCTTTCTACTGTCTGGTTGTTCTAGCTAAAACTTCCAGTACTATGTTGAGTTAAGTGTGGTAAAAGTGGGTATCTTTGTCTTGTTCCAGATCTTTAAGACTTTCAGTTTGGTTTTTTTTTTTCATTCAGTATACTAGCTGTGGGTCGGTTATATATGGCTTTTCTTGTGGTGAGGTATGTTCCTTCTATACCCAGTTTTTTGAAGGTTTTTTTTTTTTTTAATCATTAAGGTATGTTGAATTTTATCAAATGCTTTTTAAGCATTAATTGAAATGATCATATGGTATTTGTCCTTCATTCTGTTGATATGATGCATCACATTGAACTATTTTTGCATCCCAGAGATAAATCCCACTTGGTCTTGATGAATGATTTTTTTTTAACATGTTGTTAAGTTTGGTTTGCTGGCATTTTGCTGAGGATTTTTTGCACCAATGTGCATCAGGAATATTGGCCCATTTTGTGTGTGTGCATGTGCACGTGTGTGTATGTCTTTGTCTGATTTTGGTATCAGGGTAATACTGGCCTCATAGAATGCATTTGGAAGTATTCTTTCCTCCTCTATTTTTTGGAATAATTTGAGTAGGATTGGTATTAGTTTTTTAAATGGTAAAATTCAGCAGTGAAGCTATCAAGTCCCAGGCTTTTCTTTGCTGGGAGAATTTTTATTACAGCTTCAATATCATTACTCATTATTGGTTTATTCAGATTTTGGATTTCTTTATGGCACAATCTTGGTAGGTTGTATGTTTCTAGAAATTAATCCATTTCTTCTAGGTTTTCCAATTTATTCCCTCATTCCTTGTAATTGTCTCTAATGATCCTTTGAATTTCTGCAGTACCAGTTGTAATGTCTCCTTTTTCATCTATGATTTTATTTAGTTGGGTCTTTTTTTTAGTCTGACTAAAGGTTTGTTAATTTTTTCAAAAAACAAACTTTTCATTTTGTTAATCTTTTGTATATCTTGTTTCAATTTCATTTATTTTTGCCTTGATTGCTATTATTTTACTAATTTTGGGTTTAATTTGCTCTTCTATTTTATAATAAAGTTTCAAATATCCCATGTAATTTATGGACTACTGTACCACAAATGAAAAACTGCATTGTAAGGATACTTGAAGTAGGATTTCTATAAAAAGCATATCACTTTTGCACTATGTAAAGTTGAAAAAACCAAGTCGAACCATTGTGAGTTTGGATAGCATATAGAAACTTGGGTTATTAGATACACCAGAAAAGGCCCTTTGAGAATAGGTGTCTATTCTATTTTTATAAATATGTTTGACGAGTTGATTATTCCATCTTACAGGGAAATGGTACTGTGATAGTTCTCCAATGACCGAGAGACTACATAGCCACTAAACAGTAGCTACTATAGCAGATTCTATCATTGGGTGAGACCAGCCCACGTCCCCTTGGCACTGATCCTTTCAGTGCATCTCAACTGACAGCACCTACATCTTTTTGCCAGAGTGCTCCTCTGGCCACCCAAGCCCAGGTCCACCATGGATGTGGTAGAGGAAGTGCTAGGCATCCCTTCCCCAAACCTCAATCATTAGGTTTGTGAATAAATGCCCAAGCTGCTTGGCCCTTGGGTGGAGTCACTCAAAGATTCATGTTCCACACTGTCTCTCAAGTCTACCTGTAGTAATAAGTGCCGGTTGCCCACATGATAACTTGCAACAATGCACGCTTTATTAAACTCCTTCTCTTCCCTGCCTCACTTCCCCTCTCACCTATTGTAGTTTCTTGCATTTCCTAATATAACTACTTGCACTTGAATCTTTGTCTGAGTTCATTTCTTAGAGAACCCAAACTAAGAAACTAACACATGTATATGGAATCCTTTCTTTCTCTGGCTTGTGACAGCTCCCTTTGAATGACATGATAAGGTTTAAGAATTTCTCACTTAAAAGGCAGGGCCTATGCAGAAATATTCATCTACAAATATAAAAAAATTTAGAGCCGATTCTATTAATGGTATACTTAATAATCTATAGGTAGATGCCGATCACGAAGAATTTTTAAATGACTTGAAACACATAGGTAAACAAATATAACCACAAAACTCCAGTCTTGTTTGGAGTCGTTCACTAACCAAATAACTGATTTAAAATAGAGCCATAAACACTGATTTCAGGGAATTAACAGACTGCATATTCTTCAGATATATATAGCTTTACGTATTTTATAGATGTTTACATTTTCATATTTTATCACTCAAGACATTATGGCGTATTTAAAAATCTGATTAGATTCACAAAATTTCTACATAGAATTTTAATTTAGACTTACGTTCACTTTTCATTCCGGGAATGAAGCTGTAATTTCACGATAAGGTAATGGTAAAATACAATCCACTGAACTAAAATTCACCATCAAGTTAAATTTTCAATGCACCTTTGTTCCAGAAAAAGAATTCTAAACTCATTAAACTTTATAAAATGCTAAGAAAATGCTTGCAAATTCAGTAGAGATGGAAAGTGTAATAGGAATAAAATGTGATGAATTTATCTGGAATAAATTCAGAAGTTGAATATGATATTAGGGATATCCAAGCTAATGTCACATGTGCTTTTTTAATGTCTGAATCATCTTAAGAAATATTACTTTAGCGTGTTACTGCTGAAATCAACCAACCAAATCCAGTGTCATTAAATATCTATTCCCTTAGCCCATGAGTAACTATAAGAAAGCTTTCTGCAAACTATTGTCAGAAATTGAGCATATACAATACTACATATTCTCAAGTGATACAATTTCAAGTATAGGCTGATGAGGAATTGGCAGGCTCTCAAGAAATAAATATCTTCAGGTGGAACTGTTTGGAAAAGAAATTTTCATAACAAGACCTACAGAGAGGAAAGGCAATAGTTTGTATGATGGGATTTCAATAGTATGATAAAGAACTTTTGTATTATGAAACATCCTTCGCCTTCTAACTACTGACTGATGTCAAGCACACACTTTCAGAGACACATTTTAAACTTTTTTGTTAAAGCTTTTGTTTCTGTTAAAAGAAAATATCCATTGGAGGTATAAGAAAGCAAACCATATAAATCCTTTACTCTTTAGTATGAATGAATACCCTTTTCCACCATACGCTTTCACGTATGCTTTGAGAAGCAGAGCCCAGAAAAGAGAAGAATGTTACTGAATTTTCAAAGAGGCACAGACCAGAGCTGCCATCCTAGCAACCTGATACTGGGGTTCACAGAAATTAACAATATGCTATAGCCTTTTAAAAAAGTTAATAAAAGCAGCATTGTGTTAATTTATTTGATTCCAGAATGCTTAAGCAAATATGTGCATTATTCTGGTCAATAAACATTTATTTAAAACTTCAATGCATTGGGAAGTAGAGATTTAAATTAAAAAAAAAAAAAAAACCACCAGAGACCCTATTCTTAAGGAACTCTGTCTAATTATACTCTATGACTGCCTTTCATCTCCAGGCAATCTGATTTTTTAATCATATATATTTAAGGCGTACAACATGATGTTTATATATATAGTGAAATGATTACTACAGTCAAACAAATTATGCTATGCATCACCTTCCACAGATAACTTTCTGTGTATGTGCATTTGGTAAAAGCACCTAAAACCTACTTTCTTAGCAAGTTTTCAGTATACAGTATTATTAACTACACTCCTGCAGTACATTAGCTCTCTAGGGTTATTCATGCAACAACTCCAAGTCTGCAGTCTTTGACCGACCTTCTCTCTCCTTCCTGCCCCGGGAACCACCATTGTACTCTTTGTTTCTTTGTATTGAACTGTGTTTTTAAGATTCCACATAAGCGAGACTGTGAAGTATTTTTCTGTGGCTGGCTTATTTCGCTTAGCATAATGTTCTCCAGATTTATCCATATTGTCCCAAATGGCAGGCTCTCTTCCTTTTTTAAAGGCTGAATAATATTCCATTATATATACATATCACAATTTCTTTATCCATTCACCAGTTAATGGACACCTAGGCTGTTTCCATATCTTGGTTATTGTGAATAACATAATATTAAAATACAAATGTTTTCATCTAAATTGTATAACTAAATAATCATCTTACTAACTTGTTAATTATACATATAATTTTAAATACTTATTGGTATATATTTTGAAACTGAGTATAAGTATAGTGTATATGTCACATAAATACAGAAAATGTACACATTGCACATTTATATAGTCTCCTCCACTTCCCTTTTTCCTTTTCCATTTGACCATTTTCTTTCTGTGAAAAAACAACAATCTACATACACAACAGAAAAAATTTAGAATGAGAATTGTTGAAATGCGTCTCCCTATACAATACCACAACAGCTGCTAGCAATGATTATTCTCCAATGTAGCAGCAACAGATAAGACGAACAAATACTAAAATGAACAATAAAATTTGATAATTTCTACTATTTTTTATGACAAATTTATTGCTTAGAATGAGATGCTGACAAGCAATTACAGTTGAGTTAATTGAAACATATAAAACAACAAAAAGCACAATCAGATCATGGGTACAATGAAGTATCTTACTCAGAGAATTGATTTCTGAACTTTTTAGGGACTTAAGGTTTTAATGTTCCATTTTTTTATTCCAGTGCAAAAGGTTTTTTTTAATTTAAATTTTGTTTTAGAGACTTCCTCTACACTGGAACAATCTTTAAGATTTCTAAACACCTAATGGAAGGTAATGTCTGTTCTATAAGAATATAATTTTCTCTTTCCTCATTCTTTTTTCTAAATGGGGAAGAATGTAAATAGAATTAAAGGGTTTGGAGTAGTTGTGATTAGCGGAAAAGGGAGACACACAACTTTAAGCCAAAAAGTAAAGATTAAAAGGAGGTTGATGGGACAAGTGGCAATGCTTTTCCATTGCTTGGAATGTTAGCAAGTACTTGAGGCTCTCAGGCCTGTAACTCAAAAGTTTTCATTTGCCGGTTTGGTTATACAGTGAATGAAAGTTTGCCTCTTGCTTTTTCCACCTACAATGTCTGAAGTAGCATTTATTTAGAGCTTCTTTCTAGAATGTAAGCTTCACGAGGGCCTGACTCTTGGTTCCATATACAAATGTACATTCTAAAAGCCTAGAAGAGTTGTCTGACATACGGTAGGGACTCAGGGAGCATTTGCTTACAATGGACTAGATACTATGCCGGTCACCTGCACTCTATGTGTAAAGATGCTTGTGTTTTTCTATGGGTATCTCTGGTGTTTTGAGCAGAACAAGTTTTTGGGTGTGTGTGTGTGTGTGTGTGTGTGTGTGTGTGTGTGTTTTGTGGTACAGGATTGTCTGAGGCAGTACAGATGCCAAACATCCTTGTGCCACTCATTAACTGCCAGTGGTATCCCCCAGTTATGGTAAACCAAAAAACTCTTACATAATTTCAAATGCCTGTTAGGGGATAGTTCTGACACCAGTAGAGAATCACTGATGGAAAACATGATGAGTAAAGAGCATTACTAAATGTTAAATTAATAAAGAGCATGATACGTTATTTACAACAACAAACTTTTAATTCCCATTACAGGCATATTAAAAGTTTACTTACAGTGTCTATGTAGTATTTTATTGAATAGGGGTAACTTATGTTTATTCATTTCTCTTCCATTAATCAGGGAGGATATTTACACAGCTAATGCCACAAAACTGTCAACCAATAGCTTTAAAACAATTGCATGATTTTTACCAATCAAAATATTTTAACTGTAGCAGGAAATCTGAAGAACGGCTTGAGATGCCTCAAGAGGCTACTATGCTTCAGTCTGATCTATAAATTATTTAACTATGAGAGGTTATTTAGTTGTACTTAAGAACCATAACAAGGTTTCTCATTCCTATTCGATATTCACAACATCATTAAGCAATGATACTACCTTCATGTTCTATAAGATCCAAAGATGAAGAATCATGTAAACATTAGATTTTGAACATTCAAAGCTCTCAATCATTGTTACACTTTTGCAAAGCTGTTTAAATAAATACTTCTAGAATAACTGCCGTGACTTGATATTATGTCAACACTCAGTCTCTCCCCCTAAGAGACTCTCTTCTCCACACCCCCACCTCCTCTGCCTGCTTTACATTAAAGGAAAACTTACACATCAGCAAATTCACAGGATTCCTTGACTATGTAATCACAGACAACATGGGGAACCTTTTCCCAAAGATTTAATTTGCCATTGAAGCAAACTACTGTGTCTTGTAACACTAGATTATAGATATTTTAATCTTCACTAAGGGAGTATAATTTAGGAACACAGAATTCCTGGTTTAAGAGGTGCCATTTCAAATCCTTGTGTAGACTGAAGACACTGAGTTACAGTCTTCCCTCAATGCAAGTTACTTAGTTATGGCCTAGCTTAGTTACTGTAATAAAATTCAGCAAAATGGTTTAAAAGCTCAATATGGATCTTTTCACTTATTCCCCATGTGCTTTGGAATGAAAATTCATAGCTGTCCATTTTTGGATTCTTTCCTTCATTCAATAAAGTTACTCAGAATCTCCCTGATGAAAGGCATCACCCTAAGTGAGGTAGGAGATAATGTGGTGCTTGCCCTTAGCACGGGACAATTTCATGGGAGGGATAAATGTTTAAACCAATGACCACATTACAAGACAGAATGAACAAAATTCTTTACTAGAGATATAAAACTCACATAGCAAGGGCCCAGAGGAAGTAAAGAGGATTCCAAGGGGATCTTTCATTCAAAAGGGAAGAATATTGTCCCACGAGCAATGTCTGAGTATTTATGCAATTTTGCTGCCAGTATTGAGTAACAGAGTCTATATAAGAAATATGATTGCTTGGGGTTTCAAAACTTTCCCCTCCTATTGTTTTCATGAACTAAAATGCCCTTTTTTTTTTTTTTTTTTTTTTTTTTTTTTTTTGAGATGGAGTTTCGCTCTTGTTAACCAGGCTGGAGTGCAATGGCGCGATCTCGGCTCACCACAACCTCCGCCTCCTGGGTTCAGGCAATTCTCCTGCCTCAGCCTCCTGAGTAGCTGGGATTACAGGCACACGCCACCATGCCCAGCTGAATTTTTGTATTTGTAGTAGAGACGGGGTTTCACCATGTTGACCAGGATGGTCTTGATCTCTTGACCTCGTGATCCACCCGCCTCGGCCTCCCAAAGTGCTGGGATTACAGGCTTGAGCCACCGCGCCCGGCCAAAATGCCCTTTTAATATCTGAAAGAAACATGGAAGTTATATCAAAGTCTGTAATATATGCCCATGCTGAGAGCTTCTCAATAACTTTGTGTTTACAGAGAATGTTTTTGTTTTCTACAAAGCAAATGTGAATCTGAGGAAAACAAGAGGAAGATGATGGGTGAGGCCCCCAACACAGATCCATGCAAACCAATCAGTTGCCTTCAGGGAACTAATTGACTCTGACTCGATTTAGCACAAGTTTCTGAACCGGATGATTTTTTTTGATGGCACATCTGGCAACATCATAAAAACTCCAAGTCCCAAGTGATTAGACAGGAATCACTTTTGTAAATCATTTATGACTATTACTGATGTGAACTCATTCCGAGCAGCACGTGACAGAAGTAGCCAAGCCAAGGACAAAGAAAAAATATCTAGGGGTAGGGAGGAGACCCTTTCTCTTTGAGACACCTTTTAGAAGGAAGGATATTTACCATCTGAAACTGGAAAACTGTTGTCATTAATAGATTGGAATTAATTAACCATACCTCAAAGAATCACCTGGCGGTCTCTTTTTCATTTGTCTGTTAAAGAAATGCATTTTTCAGTTGAGCAGTTGAGGCTTTCCATAAAAAAAAGTGGCACATTATGACTTCAAACAGAATGTACCAGTTAAAAAGCTCCTGCAGTGTTTTTGTTGCGTGTTTTTGTTGCGTGTGTTTTTATTGTGTGTGTCTGCCTGGGGTATGGGCCTGGTGGGGAGCATAGGGGAAAATGCAAGCACATTCCTTGGCTGTTCCTTCCTATGTTCAAAGAGAATTAGATTGAGGAAAATTAACTCTTGAATCCATTTGCTTCCACTGGCCTTCTTTCCATGGGCAAGTTCTAGATATTATGATTTTCCATTTACATTTAACCTTTAGTTCTCCATATTCCTCCCCTTCCCCCAATCCCTTGCATCACAGTCAATAAATTGACCCATGCTGAGGAATAATTTGGGCTTAACTGAGGCTCTATGCAAAGTATCTCCAAAACATTACTTCATTCGGACCTAACCCTGATCCCATTGCAAGCAGCTGGGCCACAACAGAGGATTTTCTTTCTTTTTTCTGTTTTTTCTTTTCGCGACAGAGTCTCACTTTGTTGTCCAGGCTGGAGTGCAGTGGCTCGATCTCAGCTCACTGAAAACTCCACCCTCCAGGTTCAAGCAATTCTCCTGCCTCAATCTCCTGAGTAGCTGTGATCACAGGCTCCCACCACCACCACACCTAGCTAGTTTTTGTATTTTTAGTAGAAACAGGATTTAGCCATGTTGGCCAGGATGGTCTTCAACTCCTGACTTCAAGTAATCCACCCGCCTTGGCTTCCCAAAGTGCTGGGATTACAGGCGTGAGCCACCACGCCAGCCCAACAATGGAGGGTTTTGTGATTCCAGGGTCTCAGCTTTTAAACATGCTACTCTACATTTTCCATCACCTGTTGTCTGTTGGAGCCGATTCAAAATTATTCAAAAGGCCAAAAACATTTTGGCCTTTTCCTGGGTACTGCGGGGGCCCCTGCCCCTAGGGGTGGGTTGGGCCTTCGGCTCCTCATGTCCTTGTCAAGGGAGTATTACTTCAAATTCATGGTTTCTCAATGCTTACAAAAATCTTTGGCTAAGGAAAATAGTTTTTATGGAGAATTGCCTGAAGGCTATGAAGATCATTTATTTATCTTGACACTATAATATTTATTTTTGGATTAAACTCAGTCTTTCAGAGAGCTATGTACCTGGAGACAGAGTTTGGACCCCTGCAGGGACCTGCTTTCGCTGACTGACCTTTGGAATGATTAATTTAGCCTACACTGAGAAATGATATTAAAAACACAAACACATAAAGAATCGTATTTACTATAAATGTATAGTTGGGATGTGGTTCATGATGCAGTCATCTGTGCTTCTGTGCATGCCTGGATGACTGCATTTTATGAACCCTCTCAACCATATGATTTTGTGAATCCTCTTCTTGGGCTAGACTTTTCGTTTGTTTGAGCAACATTTATTATCCACATCATAGGATGAATTGCAATGCTCTGGCCTCGGATTGGCTTCAACCTGTTTCCCTGTCCTTCTTTTCTCTTTCCCCAAATGTCCTCATTTACAATTTTAAAAAGTTACACATAGAATTTTTTCACAAGCGGTCATAAAATCTTTCTTTTTCCAAATAAAACATGGTATGTATAAGTAAGTGAATTCAAGAAATACCTCATATATCTATTGTGGGTAAAAAACAAGACAATGTATATAGTTTCTCATACAAATGGTCGTTACAATTACTATAGATGGTAATAATAACAACATTTATAATTTATCTGAAATCTAATAAAAAAGAAAATGACTTAGCCGTGGGTGGGGTACATGGATATCAGATGGTACAGCTTTCAAAGAAGCTGACAGAATAACTTTTCCACGTCAAAATGCCTCCTTGGAAATTCTACCACTGCAGGGTCAGGACCTTCACTTAAAAGTTAACACTTCAAAATGCAAATATCCCTCTGAAAGGTTAATTTTTTTGGAAATAGCAACAGGCCTGAATACTTTTGATCTTGATTTAGCTGGGATATTTGGTTAGCTGAATACAACTGAATTAACCCACTAAAAGATCTCCCTTTTAAAAATTAGCTCCATAAGTTATTATTAAACATATTTATTTATACAACAAACATTTAGTGAACACCTACTATGTGCCAAGCACCAAGCATGGAGCAATGAGTATTCAATGATCAGCAAGATGTCATGATCCCTGAATAAAGGTAAATAAAACTTCAGGGATAATTCTCTGACCCTAATATAAAGACTATTCATATGCTTGCCAGAATTTGTCCTAAACCCACATAGATACCCCAAAACATATATAATATAGGTGTATGTTAAAAATATAGGAATATGTCTTAATGCTTAATATTTAATTCTATTAATTATGTCACTTATTTATCCCATTGAACATTTCCATGTCAATGTATTCACTTCTCCATCAACATTTTAAAGGACTGCTTGTTATTTTCATTCTCTAATCAGTCACTTCTTATTAACCAGGAAGGTTGTCTCCAGCTTTTTAATTACAAAGATGTCTGTGCTGTTATCTGTGTTCTCGCAAACACACTAAAACATTTATTTACTATGAAAAAATTCAAAGCAACAAAATGTAAAATCATAGGTAAAAATATTTTAAGGCCTTTTTACTAAGTCCAAAATTATTTCACAGAAAGGAGATATTAATTTTCATTCTTCCCATCAAGGCTGTATTTGAGTGTTCATTTCTCTGTAGCCTGAACAACACCAGAAATTTTCTTTTAAATCTCTGCCTCCTCACAACAAATATGATCTTCATTTGTAATTTTTTAAATTGGACTTCAGGTTCTGGGGTACATGTGAAGATCATGAAGGACTGTTGCATGCACAGCAAGGTGGTCTGCTGCCTTCATCCCCCCATATCTGGTATTTCCACCCGCGTTACCCCTCCTCACCCTCCCCTCACCCCGCTGTCCCTCCCCTAGTCCCCCCCAGCTGACTGTAGTGTATGATGTTCCCCTCCCTGTGTCCACTTGTTCTCATTGTTCAACACCCATCTATGAGTGAGAATATGTGGTGTTTGGTTTTCTGTTCTTGCATTTCTTCTTAAAATTGCTTTTGTTCAATTAGTTTTAATACTAAAAGTTTAAAAATATTTTCATTAGCCATTTAGTTTCAATTAGTTTTAAGACTAAAAGTTTAAAAATATTTTTATTAGCCTTAAAAAAAAAAAAACTCTTCCTTTCTCCTGTCTCTAACACATGAAGGTTTTAGTCATATTTTACCTTTTTATTGTACATTTAGTAATATAAAAATGTATCATATGTGTGCATATGGCAAATCATACTGGAAAATGAATCCTTAGTCACTTAGAACTTTATTCTTTCTGCTGTGTCTACCCACGTGCTCTTTCTCCTAACCACTTGCCCGTCCCACTGCACCACCAAGAAGTACCTGTTATCTTGAATTTGCTATAATAACAAATACATGATGTGTAGCTTTCTTACAAATACATATTTTTCTAAACAATGTTTATTTTAGATTTCAAGAGGGTTCCAAATATGCTACACCTAAAATATGGCAGCTTGGCCTTTGAGAAAAAAGCAGAGGTAAGAAGGCCATTCTCGTCGTCTTCTCACCCTTCTCCCTCACAGGTCATAAGACCCTCATTTGAGAGGTGCCCTCCCTTTAAGAGGAGGAAAGGAACATCCCTCACTGTGATAGGGACACAGATAAGAATCTGAGCAAACTGGTTTTGAGAGGCCCCTCTCAGTTTATTACCATTAAATTCTACTTCTTTTGCCTAATCATATGACTGATATGATGACTATCTATTCTTCATCAAACTTAGCAGGGAAACACACATACACACACGTATGCACACAGGCTTACCTGTTTTTGGGTCTTCATTTCTGAAGGTTCCCATGCACATATAACTTATATTAAACAAATGTGTATGTTTTTTCTCATGTTAATCTGTCTTTTGTTATATGTGTCTCAGTCATGAATCTAGAGATGGGTGAGGAAAAAAGTCAGTTCTCTTCTACGATTTATAAAAAGGTTGACATCATATATGTGCTCTTAAAGATTTTTTCATTCAACATAATCTTTCTATGATCTATCCATGTTGTGTATAAATTTTCCCAGATGAATAATATTCAATTTAGTGAATATATCACTTATTTTGCCTTCATCTATTCATATTCAAATAGCATCCATTTTTTAAATAATCTATGAACAGTGTTATCATGAACATTCTTAAACATAAATTTATATTAAGGAGATTCTCTAGAATAATGCCTACAGGTCAAATTGTTTGGTTGAAATTGAATCTGAATATTCAATTTATACATTGTGCTAAGTCATTTTCAAAAAAATTATACTAGTATCGGCTCTCACCAGCCGTGTATTTCAAAGTATCTGTTGATCTACACTCTTTCCAACACTTGGTATTTTAGCCAAAATTCTTAATTTTTGCATCTGTACTGGATATAAAATGGTATACCATGGTTGTCTTGATTTGTATCACCAATGCGAGGTTGATATGGAACATCTGAATTCCTGTTTCATGAAATAAAATCTTTTGTTTATTTTTGGTTGGGGATGTCTTTTTTATCAATTTGCACAAAGTCTATATACATTTTTCATGTTCTTATATATTTTGTCTTTGTTAGCTGTATTTTTAATTGGAATGCTGGAATTCCAAGGGTCAAAGTTTGTTCTTTTTCCATTCCATAATACTCCTTTGTTTGCCTAATATCGGAAATACACCTCCGTTTTCTGTTGTTAAAAAGTAAAGACAGAAAAACTGTGGTAAGTACTAAAGAAGATGTTAACCTTTGCAGCAATTTAATATAATTATATCACATGTTAAATGTAGCCACCTAATATTATCCAATAGTGGCATATGAATTATTTTGTTATTTGACTTTAGTTCTGGAATAAGATTTCTTACGGAACAAAAAATGAAAGACAAATCCTAAAACTGCCTACGCAAGGTCAGGACAGAAGTCAACGAGGCTATGAAGGTCACTTTATGTCTCAGAGATTTCCATCAGGACTCCCAGAAATTCCTGTTTTGCCAAATATATCAAGCCATTCTGATAAAAAAAAAATTTACTAAATATTCTTAAGGGAAGAGTTCTTTTTAACCATGTGGTTGTCATTAAAGCACCACTCACTTGTGTGAAATGTCAAGGTTAATTTTTCTCCTTAGGTACCTATTTTTGGTTGGCCAATTTCATAACCATTAAGCAATTAACATAAAAGTAGTGTTGGAAAAATGTTCATTTTTATAAACGTCACTGAAATTAGATCAAGCATTATTAGAGATTGTTTATAAAGGACAAAGGGACCTGCACATCCTGCAGATCCTAAGAGAAAAGGAAGTTCAGCCTTTAACTAAGTTCTCTGACTCTAAAGGACCCTCATGTATGAAAAATAGCCTTAAATGTTTGTGTATTTCTTGGATGTGAACTCTTCATGATAAATACAAAATTATTTATCGAGGCAGCTTACTCATGAACAAAGGTCTTTTCCAGTACCCAAATTTAGGATTGCCCCCTCGAGAATTCTGAAATAATAATAAAAAAAAATCTTGGCAGGCTATAACTCCCACGAAGTGAAAACTTCCATATGCCTAATGTCAGCTTTAGAAACATGTGGAAAAGTGCATGCACATGTAGAAAGACCTTTGCATTTTGGAAGTTAGAACGCATAGTTCATGGATTGATTGTCCTGTGACAACAAGATTTTTGCTAGTAAGTGGATGAATTGCGGCTGCAAGGCATGGATAATAATGAATGCTGTTATTTACTAAGGTTTTACTTTTTTGGGGGCACAGGGTTTTGTTTGTCACCCAGGCTGGCGTGCAGAGGTGCGATCATAGCTCAGTGTGGTATTCAACTCCTAAGCTTAAGTGATCCTCCTGACTCAGCCCCGCAAAGTGCTAGGATTATTGGTGTGAGCCACCATACTTAGCCTACTTTTCACTCTTATAACACTGTTATAAGTACTTTACATGTATCAATCGATGGAAATCACATCATAAACTTTAGAAGATAAATTTTCCTTACTGTACAGAGAAAAATGGCACAAAGAGGCTAAAAATCTGTTCCAGGACACAGACTGGGTCTGGAAGCTTCAACCTCTCCCTCACCCCCATTTTCAACCTCCTATCTTTTTGCATCCCCTCCCCTAGATTTTCAACATTAATATCAATTGTGGTTCGACAAGACAAACCTTTCTTAATTATTAGTTTTGAGTTTACTATAAGCTCCTAGAGGTCTGGGGCAGTCTCCAAGGTTAACATGACCCCTGCCATTGTCTTTTATGTATTCAGATGAATCAAACTTAGTAATAAGAAAATCTATAAATATAGTACTTCTCATGGGATCACATGTGATTCACCTGGAAACAACAGCCAGACAATTCACTGCTGTCATCAGTGCCCACAAACCCACAGATAAACACTGTCCTTATTCCCAAAACGCTCTAGTTTTTTTTTTTTTTTTTTTTTTTTTTTTTTTTTTTTTTTTTTTTTTTTTTTTTTTTTTTTTTTTTTTTTAATTTTGTCTAAACATCTGCAAAGCTTATGGGCATTTGGCAAAGGATCTTAGCACTAAATTAACAAGGCACATACTCGTTGAAAAGTGGTCATTTCCACCAAAAAGTACAATGGCTTTTCTCAGACTTGGAAAAACTCTGTATTTATAGATTTTTAGAAAAAAAAAACAAAAACCTCTGTATTTATAGATTTCCATAATATTAAGTTTGATTCATCTGACAACATAAAAATACAACGGTAGGGACCAAGTTAACCAGGGAAGGATTTAGTTAGGGCCAGAATCCTTTAGTAAAGTTTAAATGTGGTGAAACCCTAGGCTACCTCAAAGGAGCTTACATAGGCTTTTGGCCCTAAGGAACTAAAAGAATCCTGGATGAGGAGGACTAATGGGGACAGATGTAAAGACCAGGACATCAACAGTGTGTGGAACTAATTACATAACAAAATTAGCTCTAAGTATAAGGGAGATGAGTGTGTTATTGTAGGAGAGAGTTGGGGCTGGACAGAGGAGACATTAAAGTTTGACTGTTGAGTGTCCAAGAATTCTAGACACTAGAAGCTGAGGCAAAGTCAATGTATAAGTTTGTTTGCTAAATTTATAGTGTATAAATCCTAAAGAGAGACTACCAGATAAGCCAGTAAAGTATGTTCAAGCTAATAAAGAACTGATAATTATAATAAGATCACTGCCACCAATAATCCCTCAGTGACTGAAACTTGAATATGAACTTGTAATATGAATGGGTTTTCTGAAGAATCTCACAGACTCCAATTTGACAGTGATAAGTAATCCTGCAGGGTTTTAGGCAAAGGCTTTAAAACGAAGAATAAAATGAAAATTAAAGGGAACATGTTGAGGTCAAGAAAGGAGATGGGAGTTTGCCATCCAATAAGACAAAATGAAAACCAGAGGAAGAGAAAGAAATTCATTCTGAAAACTTGTGAACATTGTGAATTATAATCATAGATTTGTAGCTGCCAGAATCAAGACAGATTGACTATGTAGTAATTAAAAAAAATACTTTCTTCAAATATTATTCATTAGACTAAGCCAAAGAAGCCACGTAAAATAGGAAAATAAAGTCATTACAAGCATAAAATTATGAGAAAATAAACAAATCAATGGATATTTTTAGAGGGAGAAAGTTTCAAAAACACAGTTTTTTCTTTTTCAGTAGTAGGAAGTTATGGTGCTTGTATCAGTTTTCTAGAGTCGCTATCACCAAATAACACAAACAGTTCTGGAGGCCGGAAGTCCAAAACCAAGGTGCTGGCAGGGTCGCTCCTTCTAAGAGCTGAGCAGGGAATGTGCTCCATGCCTCTCTCCTAGCTCCTGGAGGCTTGCCAGCAGTCTTTGGCTCTTGGCAGCTAGCTCCCATCTTCACATGTGTCTCTATCTCTGTGAGTAAATTTCCCTCTTCTAAAAGGACGTAGTCATATTGGATTAAGGCCCACTCTAATGACCTCATGGTAACTTAATCCTATTTCCAAATAAGGCTATATTCACAGGTAATAGGGGGTAAGCCTTCAACATCTTTTTGGAGGACACAATTTAACCCATAACAATTTTGCAATTTTTCCTGGTAAATGCTAATATGATGTCTCATTGGAGATAGAATCTGACACCACACACAAGCAAAAACCGATCATTCTCATGGATTCACCCAGAAAATTCTCACAGAGCTTCTGAGATGTCTAATACAACACCTAACACAACACATAAATGTTAAATATATATCGGAAGAGTGAATCCATTATAACAATAGCTTTGATTCCCTTTTGTATCCCTTAGGGACATTGGCTACACATCAAGAAATGAAGGCAAAGGCTAGATGGTTCCTTCCAAACCCCGTATGCCATCCGAGACAGGAAACTTTCCTGCTGTCCCTGGGCCTTCTGCATATGACTCTTCCCAGCACCATGCCCACTACCCCATGGCTGGCATAATCACTGGTTCTGGTGTTGCAAACCTTCTTCTGTCCAGCCCACTTATAAACTGCTTTCCTCTCCTCTTAACAGCTAGAGTATTTATTTTCTAGGCAGTTTATTTCACACTGTTATTTTTCACTAACTCATTCATGTATTCATTCATTGACTCATTCATTCCAATGATTCTCAACACTGTGGACCCAATGCTTCTTTTAGCAACATATATCACCTGCTGTATGATTCTAAAATGAAAGTCATAGATAATATAGGCCACCTACACATGTAATTCCAAAGAAGTTAATACATTTCTCAGACTGCAATATTAAGGATGAATGAAAAAAAGGAATTTGTAATGAAGTAATAGTTATTTTGATGTCTAAATGCTCAGGCGTAAAGCAGGGGTAAGATGCTTGCCCCCCTATGCAGAATTATAGTGAATGTTTTAGCTATGAATGCAGATTGATACAAGTCTGTGGTATTGGTGACTTGAATACCAAGAACGGCACTGCCATTAGTGACATGATTTTATAAAATGATGAATGACTCTCAGGAAAGTTCCTAACAGAACGAAGATCAACCTACTACTGACTTGCATGGCAATTAAAGTCCTAGATAATTTAGGGTACAATAAAAGCATATAACAATGTTTTGCATTTAGGTGTAACATGAAGTTATAATTTAGGATCAGTTCATCATAATTTATTTGGGAGTGATTCTTAACAGGAATGCCTGGTGGGACGCTGGAAAGTCATGAGAATGTGAGGCACTTCTTTATTATTTTCCACTATCACATACACTGCAGGACATTCAGCCTCCTAACCTCTGCCTACTAAATCTCTACAGTGTTCCCAATGAGCACGGCACCCAAAAGCACATCTACACATTTCCAAAAGTCCCTCACCAGCAAGAACCATTGATTCAATCATTTCACAAACGTGAAATGGGTTTCCAGTATACACCAGGTATTAGATTAACAGATAAGCAGAGGAGGAAAAGTTATGAAAACAATTAAAGACAGCAGAATAAGACATGCAGAGCAAATCAAAGTACTTACAACGCACAGTGGGTACCTGGGTGGGAGAGAATGTTACAAGCTTTATAAAATCTAGGTCCTGATGGGCAAAGAGCAATCAGGGTTTTAGATCTAAATGGTTTTCAGTGATTATGACTTCTCAGTCGGAATGGAAAAATCCTTAAAGACAGGCACAGTGCTTCAAAAATCTGTCTCCCCTCAATATCCACAGCAAACATAAAGTTATGAAAAGAGGACTGACTTTGGTCAGAACGAGAGAGTTCAAGCCCAGCCCCACCACTGAGCAGCCTTAGAAAAGCTGGTTACCTGAATCTTACTTTCTCTATTTCCCTTTTCCAGTTGGCAGACAGAGATAATATATGTAGCAAAATAAATGTTATCTTTAATAACTGATTTTTATGGCAAGGTTTAAAAAAAGCAAGAGAATTGATGGTACCACCTGCCCGTTGGTTGGTCTGGGAGCCCCAAGTTTTTGGAGGTGCTCAAATAATGGGACTAGATTCATTGTTTCTTTGTCCCTCTCTTTTTCTGTTATACATAAAATTACAAAGATTCCTTCAAATATCAGAGGGAACTAATGGAGAAAACAGAGAAGCAAAGACAGGATACGGCGCTGCATCATGTCAGTGATAAGGAACAAATCACCAGAGCTTCTGTGGGACTGCCTGGGATATATCCTGAAGATGGCCCAGGCCCCTCCACCCGACCTCATGTCCATCTACCTGCATGGAGGCTAATCTCCCATTACTCAGAGCCATCTGAATATAGCCTATCTGAAATCTACAGGAGTCGCAGATGGATGAATTCATTGAGGCGGAACTCTAGAACATGAGATGTGGCAAGTCTTATTTTCTATAGTGAACTCAACCAACTCAGGGCCATTGTCATGATTCTGACTTTTCCAAAGTTCAATTTTCATAAGGTCAAAATGCTCTTTTTAAATGTCCACATTTTAACTATATAATAAATATAACTGGAATATCTTTATCTAAAGGAATTCTAATACAAATTCCTAAACCATCACTCCATCTTTTCTCCATTCTTGGTCCTTCTTTGTATATATTCTTTCAGTCATGTCCTCCCTAGGAAGAAAATGATTGGCAGGAGTGACCTGGAGGTAAATTTATTCCATCTTTATGAAGCCTGTACGGACTGAAAGCCTACCTCTACTTAGGAACACACTTCCACAGTGGGGATTCTCCTTTGGGCACTGTAGTTCATTTGATGAAATGGAATGATCATTTTTTTGTTTTTAATTCATGTTCATACATTCTTGATCACTTTAGGGGTAAAGATCAAAAAACAGAATGAGCTCAGCCCCTCATTAGAACTCTTCTAAGGATTATTAAGTTGGTGCAAAAGTCACTGGGGTTCTTGCCATTAAAAGTAATGGCAAGAACCATCTTTATTTCATACATGTTATACTCAACCAGAGTCTGGGGAAATTGTAGGAACATCAAGAATACACAAAAATTCTTTTATTTTGGGGGAAGAGAGGCATTGAAGCAATCTACCTGTTCACCTTTAACAATGGCCTCTTAAATAATACACATATGACCCTGGACCTAAGAAAGTCCACTAACATAGTTTCATCACGTCAACAGTATAAACTCTATTTCTCAAACATTCAAAGCCTTTGACCTCCCTAAGCCAATGATCAAAGCCAGGTGAAATGGACAAAACTGTTATAACCGAGTTTACTCAAATTCCCAATAAGCGTCTTTTCCTTTCATTTATTTTTATTTGGTTGAACAATGTAAAGATACATAGATGTAAATGATACTATTATGTTTGACTGTCATGAAATACCAGCAGTATAAGTCCCTGATATCTTAAAATCAGATGTGATTCCTGTCCAGTAGGGTCACTGTGTAACTTTAAGGACAAATATAACTCAATAGAAAGAACACAAGACTATGGAGTAAAAGGTGATGGTAGAAATTAATGAGTCGGTTTTAGTTGCCATCAATTTGCATGTATTTAAAACAGGATCCACACCTTTGAGCCAATTGTCCCTAACATGTAATAAAGAAATTCAATCTGTCTGCACACCCTGCTTTAGACAAGCTAGGTAACAAGGCTCTTCTTAGTTTAAGACAAAAAATAGAATTAAGATTCATTTTATGTTCCATCATTGGTAATTCTGAGATTGCACAGCCTGTCTCTCCAGAAGGTTGGGATTTTTTAAGCGAATACCCTATTTTGTGATTTTGACAGGAGCACACTTTCTGATCATTAAAGAAGCAAGGGAAAAGAATTCTCATTTTCAGATGCTGGAGTTAAACTAAGATCATTTTGTGAGAGGTTCTGAAGCCAAAACACTTAACAATATTTTCCAGCTTGCAACAACCTATAAAAAGCACATGTGCAGCAATAAAACAGAACAAGCAGCCGTGAAAGGAACATGAAGAGAGACAGACAGACAATTGTCTAACTCTCACAGAGAGCCCGGCGACATAATATTTGGAGTGTTCCCTGGCATAGCATATCAGGCCCTTCTCCCTTTAGAAGTCATGCTTATCAGAGGCACCTCGGTGACACCCTCTCAACTCTCCACTGTGATGAAAACTGATAGTGGCTTCCACAGTAGTTGATTAAATTCAAGAGGTTGCAAGGTTCTTTAAATATCCATCATCTCCAAGGACTCCCTGGAACATCATGGAAGAAATATGTCTGTGGTGTGTGAATTTTCCAAGGGGTTGTGCTAGCCTCATCGCCCAAAACACTGGGAAAGGCACGCACTCTGGGGTCTCCAGGTCTGGATTTGGAATTTGACTTCAGCACTAACTGGTTATGTAGGATCTTTACCCTCTCTAAGCCCCCTGGTCTTGATCTGTAAAATGGAACTTTGTAATGGCCTGCCAGTGACGTTGAGGCTATGAAAAAGACCAAGAATGGCATAACTAAATGCTCTGTGAATAATCCAGGAGGTGCTCAATGCATGGTAGTTTTTCTTATTACATGTTTTAACACCCCCTTTTCTCATGTGTTTCCTGTGTTCTAAGCTTATAGAGACTCTATGCTGTAAAAATTAAGTCAGAATGCAAAGACAAGAGCATGTACACACAGAAGATGCTTTCAAGTTCTCTTCTGCAAATATATTTTTTTCTTTAAGGTAGAAAGCTCTTGAGAACAGACCTTCTGAAAAGCGGCCACATCTTTACCTCTGAATTGTGAGTGGTCACAAATGGTCATACCAATAGCCAAGTATTCCACACTGCAAAAGAACATGGCTGACCACTGGCAGAAACCAAGGAATGGTGGGACAGCCTGCAAATGGCACGGGGACCAGGAGAAACCTGAGTTACGTGGAATCATTGCCTGTTAGAGTTGAAAAGACCTTGAGGGCTGATCTGATTTCACTCTTTCATAGTACAAGTTTCCTTTGTAATTTAGACTCCACCTTCATTCTTAAAAGATTTGAATGTATTATAAAAAGATTATCCAGTAAATAAAAATATTTTATAGGTGACAGAACAGAAATTCAGAGAGGTTAAATGACTGCAAAGGAGATACACAGCATCAAGGACATCTCTACGTGTGGGAATGGGGCCATTTTGCTGTAGGCTTAGAGAAGTTCAATATACAGAGCTCAGGTTCAGGTCTAGGAGATCAGGCTAGCCACAGAGTCAGAAGTGAATGAGGGAATAGTAAGAAGCAGGTATAACATCAGTAACTGCTATGGAAATTGTTCCTACTTGCTTTTGAGGTAGAGAATTCTTGAGTCTTTACAATTACTTGGTGCTGACAGACCCTCACTACAGGGGCAGGAGAATTTATTCTTCCTAGTGAGCTGCAGAATCAAGACATGTACAGATTACAAAAGAGACATCAGCAAGTCCTATAGTTCAATGGCATGAATCTCTTTACAGAGTCTTTCTCCAAAGTGTTTGTTCCCTTTTTACTACACATTAGCCAGCTTTTCCACCCAAGTATGTGTGTTGCTAGTTATTGAGTCTTTACAGAATTTGGCTATCTTCCTATTAATCTCAGTACATGGATAAAACCTTAAATTTATTTTCAGCCAAGTCTGTGGGTAATTTTTAAGACTTTCCCCTTTTCTAGGATCTTTTGATAACACAGGCTTTAACAAAGACAATTCCTCTTTGAGGGCCAACTAACAGACTATATATTCACAGTGGCTTCTTTTAATCATTTCCATCTGAGCAGCTTTCATGTGCTTCGACTTTCATGTAGCAAGAAATAATAAAACAAGGTATTAGGGTATGAAGTAAGTCATCTTTGATGTTTCCAGCCTGAATTTTCTGTACCTAGTCCTTTTTCTGCCCCTTTTTCAAGCACCTTTCAAGGTGTAGTTACTTAGCACTCTCCTCGCAAGACCCTCAAGAAAAAAGTCAGCCACTATTTATCCTTTTTTTGATCTTCAAACCCTGTCTTTCCGAAAGTTGACTCAGATTCAATTGCCAGTATATAACCAGTTTGGATCTAGAAAATGACTACTGCATTATAGTTCAATCTAATAGTAATGGCATCTTGTGTTTTATTAGTAACTGTGAGAAAGAATTGCCTTGTGTTTTGAGTTGAAAGGAGGTTTAGCTATGATATCTCTCAACCACTTTTCCATTTAATATGCTCTGCATTTTTCTTAAAATTAGTAGCCAAGGCTGAGCACAGACTCACACCTGTAATCCCAGCACTTTGGGAGGCCAAGGTAGGTGGATCACGAGGTCAAGAGATTCAGACCATCTTGGCCAACATGGTGAAACACGTTTCTACCAAAAACACAAAAATTAGCTGGTTGTGGTGGCATGCGCCTGTAGTCCCAGCTACTAGGGAGGCTGAGGCAGGAGAATCGCTTGAACCCGGGAGGCGGAGGTTGCAGTGAGCTGAGATCATGTTACTACACTCCAGCCTGGCGACAGAGCAAGCCTCCGTCTCAAAAAA
>NW_016107666.1:1227955-1341844 GCF_001604975.1 Cebus imitator
AAAAAAAAAAAAAAAAAAAAAAAATCAGTAGCCAAAGCAGCCCAAAGTTGCTGTTGGGAACCTAGGGGCTTCCAGCTGCCTTAGAGTTTCATTCTGCTAGTATTGATCATTCAGCATGAGAATCCTACTCATATCTCAACTTCTTTGCTACATCTACAAAATATGCTTCTGGCCTTAGAAAAGAAACCTGTTAAAATGTGCTATCAGGCCAGTTCAGCAATGGAATGAAATACAGAGGCTCCTAGGTGAAATTTGAATGGATTTATCAATCTTTTAGACCCCCGTATTTGTCAGCTAAAAATAACTTCATTATATCATTTGCATACTGGATGAACATGATTTGAGTCTGCACTTGGATCAGCAAGATATTTTGAATACTGGTACTTTGTCCATTTCTCTGCATAGTCAATAAGCCACTTTTGCTGATTAAGCTTTCAGTTTGAAATTCAGAAGCATGGGAGAAAGTTTTTAGGCAATTCCAAAGACATTAGGGTCATATGTTCAAGCCAGAAATCCAAAACACAGAAGGAAGAAATCATAATCAAGTCATCCCAAGACGCAATTCAAGTCACTGTTTATCAGGAATGACATAGTACTATGATTGCAATCAACATCCCAAAAGTGAAGCTGTCATTTGTTTGTCTGTTTGTCTCTCCATCCAAACATCCATCCCCTACTATTTTCGAAGGCACTGTACCAGTGATTCTACTTAGGTAGAGAAAGCTCCCTGCTTCCTGTGAGCTAAGGAATAAGGTAAGGCATGAAGAGCACAATACAGAAAGATTAAGGTGGTATCCCAAAGATACCACGCTAATATTTAGAGGAAGTCCTCAAAGGGAAGCGAAATGCAAAATAATCACCAGGAAGAGTTACAAAAAACTCCTGTTGCTCTTGAGCCAGGAAGAACTTGGAGAACATGCTGTGGATGCCTGTTGTTAAATCAATACGCCTTTTCACCTCCAGATGCGAAACCAAGTACGTTGTTATTAACAGGTGCAAAAGCTTGCTGGCTACCAGTTTGTCTTTAACAGGAGGAAGTTTCTAAAAATTGCACAATATAGATGCTTCAATGTGGAGGTCGTACCAGTTTTGAAGAATTCTAACTTTGACTATTTTTATTTTATAGTACCTTATACAGACAATTTAAGGGACGATCTAGGGTCAGAAACAGCTAGTACAGAAACAAACGGTGTCCAGGACACCAAGAAAGCTTAATGTGATAGGAACTGGCAGCAAAGGTCTATGGGAAGTTGAGAACAATTACAGATATCATTTGTACACAGGAAATAAGATTCAAAGGAGATCTCACAATCAAAGTAGATTTCATCTCTAGTATTATCATCAGTGATTTTTATGGTATCGTCTTCTAATTCACTGCTTCCATTATTTCTCATGTGGCCAATTTCTTTAGATATTGACCACAGATATTAATCTCATATGCTCATCACTTTTTGTGTTTGCCTTTTATGAAATAGAGCAAAATACCAAAGCAGCTTCGAATGGGTCCAATTCTAAAATTTGCCACTTACATAGTTTCAAAACATATCTCTTTCCACAGAACTAAAAGTAGAATTCAAAACCAAAAGAAACCAGCATGTAATGAAATGAGAAATTGCCCTGGATACCAACCATCCTGTTTTCTCAGGTCCCTTCATCCAATCAACCAAGAGAAAGGAGAGTAAATTCCATCAGGACTTACTTGCTGGCGATGGGGTGCTGCATCCACTCGGAGGAGGGTGGCCATGAAGTCCATGGAGGGGAGGCAGGGAAAGTCCTCCGATGACAGGTGGAAAGAGTAATGGGTAGGGTGTGGCCGGATAGTGAGTCATGTGTCCATTCACTGCTGGGACCGGACATGCGTGGCCACTGGTGGTCATGTTTCGGGCCTCACAGAAAGAAAAGTGCTCTGGAGCAGGAACGCATCACTCCAGGTCTGGAACCAAAGTGAGGGAGGTAAGTGCAGGGCAGAAGTTGAGGCTGAGCTCTGTTCTGGGCCAAAGTCAAGACAGTTCAGCTGATGACCTTGCTTCTTCCCAGCACGGTTTCTCCGCCTCTCATTTTGCTACACTGATTACAGGAAGGATGCTTTCGTCGTTCAGCTTCTCAGTTTAAGACTTGGGAGACACTGGCACCTTGAAATTTCCGAGCTGTTAAATCTGTAAGAAAAAATGAAAAAAAAAATCACAAATCAAAAATCTCTCCCTCTTTATCAAGTTATCATACAAAACATCTCTAATACTAACCGAGGTCTCCTAATTCCTTGTCCTCCTATACTTACCACTTCCCGAAGAGTCTTAATTTCCTTTCCTCACATTCTAACCTAGACTACAAATTTTACGCAATTTAAAAATAACTCACCATCTGATAGTAAATAGCAAAACCTTCCACTCCGATGTTATTTCGTTATATCACGCTGCTAAATTTTTCTCCATGGCACTCAAACAACTTGATACGTTACATGCGGGAGTGTTTGTTTTTGTTTGTCTCCCCCATTAGCATGCACTCCCCAGGAGGGAAGAGTGTTTTTGTTAACAGTTGTGCTTTAAGCTCCTAGAAGAGTATGTGACAAAGGGTAGACCCTGGGTTTGTATGAGTTGAATGAATTAATTTTTTTTGGGGGGGGACTTTTTTAGGGAAACTAATTATTTAATTCTAACTGAGAAGCTTCCAAAATTTTTACTTCTTTTATATGAATAACTTCGCATTTTACTGTGGCTATTTGGAATGACACAGCCAACAAGATAAATAAAATTATGGGAGAAGCTATAACCTAATAAGAGAGAGTAAAATATTATGTATCACATCTTTATTACCAACATCTTTCTTGTGCATCCATCCATCCATCCACCATCCATCCATCCATCCACCA
Organism: Cebus imitator; assembly: GCF_001604975.1. Classification (NCBI taxonomy): domain Eukaryota; kingdom Metazoa; phylum Chordata; class Mammalia; order Primates; family Cebidae; genus Cebus; species Cebus imitator. The sequence continues at coordinate 1,230,825 of NW_016107666.1, forward strand.
TCCATCCATCCATCCACCATCCATCCATCCACCATCCATCCATCCATCCACCATCCATCCATCCACCATCCATCCATCCATCCACCATCCATCCATCCACCATCCATCTATCTTGTTGATCCATGTGTCTGTCTATCCAATCACCTACTCATTAATCAAACTTCAAATATTATGTCCCTGGCCTATTACTATTAAAAATGAACAGTGTCAACAGTGAGACCTAGCAACTAGAGATATATGGTGCCAAAGAACACTAATGTGATCTCTGCCCTCACCGAGTTGCTGGTTTTAACCACTTCTGATTGACGTCATATTGTTAAGGAAGTCTAAATGCCCCATGCCCCATGAAGGACAATCCAGAGATGCTCACCACCTAGGACTCCTTGAGACTGTGAATTCAAGAAGTTGAAATTCTAGAGTGGGCTAGCTGTAAACCTCACAGCCTCACCTTGGCCCTGATAACCAATATTAATTAGAAGCTCCCAAACTCTGCCCATTGAAAGGCAACCTCTGAATGTAGACTCATGTGGCACAGAACAAGAATACTTCAAGGCCAGAAGAGAGTAGTTATTAAGAGCATGATTCTAGAGCCAGTCTGTCCAGGCTCAAATAATTAAGCCCCTTGGGCAATTATTTGTCCTTTCAATATGTCAAAATTTTCCTGTCAAATAAGAATAATAATAGAATTTATTTTGGAAACGTGAGGATTAAATGAGGTAATACAACAGAAAAACAGCGCCTGGTACCTAGTAAACACCAGGTAAATAGTAAATACTTGGTAAATGTTTATATTAATATTAACATATTTGTTATCCCATCAAAATAATATGCTTCTCACAACAAGCTTGCTGGAATAGACAAGAGGTTTTGGGTTCAGGGTATGGAGGGTATATTATAGTAATCCCAGGAAAAGAATATTAGGATTAAGGCTAGTGTCCTTGAAGCAAGAAAGAAAACAAGGGATCTGGGTAAGGTTGAGAACAATCACTCATTAAGGTTTCTTGACTTCAGTTTGTCAAGTGAGTCAGTTTGATTACAAACCCTACAATGTTCTAATAAAATATAATTTTCATTGACTACCAGTGTGAGACACCTCACAATAAGTTCTAATCCCTATAAGGCAGATATCTTTTGTTTTCCAGATGAGAAAAGTCTCCATGAGTTTCAACGACTTCCCCTCAATGTCACAGAATAAGCCTTCCTTAAGCCAGAATTTGAATCACCTTCTCTGTCTTGCCCCTCTGCCAAGCTAAGCTTATATATTTTGAACACCTATGTTATCCTGGTTGTGCTCTCCAGAGGAAAAACTCAGTGAGCAGTTGTGATGTTTGCTTCTGTCCTCTCTTAGATGACATCTGCCCCAGGCCCTTGAATCCCTGGCCTATTAATATTAAAAACGAACAGTGTCAACAGTGAGACCATATGGTCCCAGGCCCCCTAGCGCTCCGCTGAACTTACAAAGGAGACGACGTTGCCGGTTGGCTTATACAACATGCTAACTCTGAAAATGATGTCCCCCCCAAAATATCAATGCCTTTTTCAAACTTTCATACTACAACACGTTTCTCTGATGAAAAGAAAGTAAACTGCCTCTGAATCCATTTTATCTCAGAGGTAAGTGTTTTTGGTGTCTTTTCTTCTAAAAAGCATACATTATCCAATATATTCAATACTTCTATTTTGTAGTTTGTAGCAAATTAATTAGAAAATAAACAATACCATTTAGTATCTGCTGAATTTCCACTCAATTTGATTTTTAAATCACACACAAAGCACAGCATTGTTATAAATGATCTTTCTATCTCCATTTGACAAACTACCTCATTAACTGGTGGAGCTGACAGTTCAGCAAACCCACCCCCGCAGGGCACAATTCTGATTTTTTAAAGCTGTTTGTTTGTTTGTTTGTTTGGTTTTTTACCAACCAGGGACAGGTTGGGAAAAAACCGTTATTGCACCCTCAATAATCCTTCATTTCTGTTTGGATTCAAACACTGCAGATTGTCAGTCTGTCTGGTTGAGAGGTCTGGTATCATGTCTAGGATTTTTCTTTTAAGCTACTTATATTGATAATACGCAAAAAAAAAAAAAAAAAAAAAAATGTCAGATTGGGCTGGGTGTGGTGGTTCACGCCTGTAATCCCAAAAAAAAAAGACCCACAGAAGAAAAAAAAAAAAAAAAAAAATTGCTTGAACCCGGGAGGCAGAGGTTGCAGTGAGCCGAGATTGTGCCACTGCACTCCAGCTTGGCGCCTGGTGACACAGTGAGACTCTGACGAAAAAAAAAAAAAAAAATCAATGTGTCAGGAAAATCCCGAAATTAGGTTGGTGGAAAACTGTCTGAGCAGTCATTGGGTCTCTGTTCACATATGTGACTGATTAAGGCTATTCCTGGAAGCAGAGAATTTCCTTTGTTTCAGGCTTTTAGAAAAAAAGATTAGCAGTGCTCTTTTTTTCTTCAAGCCTGATTTGAGTTTGGGCTCATCTGGGGTTCTTTCCTTCAACACCCCAGGCAAAGCAAACAGGAGCTGGGTGGAAGAGAGGAAGGAAGTAGGGAATGGATTAGGAGGTCTTGGATCTACCAGCTGTGAGATTCTCTGGGTATCAGTTTCATCATCTGTAAAAGGGGTCAAGTGAAGAGAAACAGGCTTTATATCAAGTTTCTCACACTGCATTTTCCAGAAAATAAGTGTTTTACAAGAACATACTAAATGAAAAAAAGATTAAAATAATAATTGTTTGTATAGTTGATATTATTATGCAGTAATCTGCCTTTGATAAACAAGATGGCAGACAAGAGGTGGCATGATTGGTTTACCCACCAACCACTTGAATCATACATGCACCCTTAGTGGTGGGGTCTTGGTAATCTTTATACATCTTAATATTTATGCCTGTATCTGTGATATCTTCTTATTAATAAAATAATTTATTTTTCTATTTTTCTCCACACATATGTATATAAATTTTCTCTCTTTATTATTTATGCTCTAAGAAAACATTTTTAAAATCGCATTCAATTTTGTTACATTTTATTTACCAGAGGTTTTTTTGCATTCATGTTAGCTCAGATTTTCATATAAGCTTCCAACCTTATATGTCTCGGCAATTCAAATTTATTTTATAAACATAATACTTACAACATGATTTTTTAAAGTCAAACAGCTCTTTAGATCAGTGATTCTCAAAGTGGGTCCCTCAGCTAGCAACATCAGCATCACTAGCAAACTGGTTAGAAATGTAAATTCTCCAGGCCCTACCTGAGAGACCCACTGAATCTGGAAAGAGCCTCTCCTCACCTGCCTTCTAACCAGTCCTCCAGAGGACTCCCACAGTCGAGAGCCACAGCTCTAGACATGAGGTTGGCCAATTTCTTCTGTAAAGGACCAGAAAGTGAATATTTGAGACTGGTTCATATAGTCTCTGCCACATCTGCTCAACTCTCCTGTTGTAGCAGCTAATTTGGCACAGAAGCAGCCACACAGAATCCATAAATGATTGGGTGTGGCTGCATTCCTATAAAGCATTATTTATCAAAACAGGCAGCCTGATGAATTTGACCCATGGGCCATGGTTTGCTGACCCCTGCTTCAGATTGATAAAGAACAACAACTCTCTATCCTTCCCATTCTTGAGTTTCCCTCAGAAGCAACTACTTTCTTTTTTTTTTCCAGAAACAAGATGTCACTCTGTCACTCAGCCTGGAGTGTAGCGGCACTATCACAGCTCACTGCGCCCTCAACCTCCTGAGCATAAGCAATCCTTCCACCCCGTTCTCCAGAGTAACTGGAACTATAGGTGTGAGCCACCATGCCCAACTAATTTCTGTATTTCTCGTAGAGACATGGTTTTGCTATGTTGTCCAGGCTGGTCTCAAACTCCTGGATTCAAGTAATCCTCCTGCCTCAGCCTCCCAAAGTGCAGAGATTACAGACATGAGCCACCATGCCCAGCCAACATTTTCTTTATCTATTGGTTCCTACTATATATATGACGTAGCTCTCTTAAGCTATTGCCCATACATACAAACCTCTTCCTCCTCTTCCTCCCAACATAATTTTATCACAATTTTAAAAATAAAAATCATTTACATTATTTACATTATTACAGCTGATAAATATTATTACAGTTGAGCCACATGATACACTGCATTTACAGTTTTCTTACAAATTTTGTTTTTCCAGGGGTTAATAGCTTTATTTACATAATTTGATTAGTCTTCTTTGTATCTGTGAATAATTCTTTTCTAACTCTCTAACAATGTTGTCTGACATGTCATGTGATAAATGAGTTCTACAATTGGAGACATTCCTCCTGCTCCAGGGCTGATTGGCTTCTTTCCTAGCCACATGCACTGATGTCGGACTAGGACTTTCCATTATTGCTTCTCTCTTTTTTCGGAAGCCTCATCTCCTGAAACTCGTGTCTTTCTCTTTTGGTTTCCTTCAGTTGGGTGGCTTTTCTCCTATGAGTTTTCTGAAGGATGCTATGTGGGAGGTAAAGTTTTTGAGACTCTGCATGAATTACAATATTTTTATGTTATACTTCACATGTTTAACAGGTTAGCTAGGTATAAAATTGTGGATTAGAAGTCATTTTCTTAAACAGAATTTTAAGTATATTGTGCCATTTCCCCAAACTTTTTACGTTGCTTTGGAAAAGTCCAATATTATTCAGATTTCTGATCCTGTATGTGTGAAATTCTTCCATTTCTTGTATTCTTCTATTTAACCCCAAGGATCCCTTTCCCCACTTCATTGTGTTAGGTACTTGGTAAATGTATTCAATATGCTGACTCATGTGCTGTTAGGAAAAATTTTATTTTACACTTCCTTTGATAATATCTTCCTTAACTTTTGTTTTGTTGTCTCCACTCGGAAATCTTATTTAGATGGTAGACCTCTGAATTGATTCTCTAATTTTATATTTTCTCTCCATTTCTACTTCTTCATCCATCTGTTATCCTTTCTGGAAGATATCCTTACTTTTAACTTCCAATTACTCTATTCGTTTTTACATTTATGGTAACATATTTTTAACATCTAAGATTTTTTCTTATCTTTTCTTATTTATACATATTTTTTAATGACTGCCATGTCATTTTTGATATTTTTTAGGGTATTAAGAATAGTTCTAGGTGGGGGACAGTGGCTTATGCCTATATTCCCAGCACTTTGGGAAGCTGAGGCTGGTAGATGACTTGAGATTAGGAGTTTGAGACTAGCCTGGCCAATATGGTGAAGCCCTGTCTCTACCAAAAATACAAAAATTTGCTGGGCATGGTGGCACCCAACTATAATCCCAGCTACTTGGGAGGCTGAGGCAAGAGAATCAATTGCTTGAACCTGGGAGGCGGAGGTCGCAGCGAGCCAAGATTGTGCCACTGCACTCCAGCCTGGGTGACAGAGCAACACTCCATCTTAAAAAAGAGAAAGAAAAAAAAAAAGAATAGTTGTTTTTGTTGTTTTATTCTGCTTAGTACATTATTGACTCTGTTTCTCTTTACTTCTTTTCTATTGTTTTATTTTCATTAACATTAGATGTATTTCTCAATTGGATTGTCTGCCAAATTCTAGTCTGTCCATTCATTTTCAAAAGAGGAAGTTTATTGCAAGTTGTTTTCATGGCTGACCCTTGTCAATTGAGATGAGTGAATGTCACAAAAATTTACATAACTATTACATTTATTTTGCTGTGGGACTCCCCAAATATCAGATTTACCGGCTTTTTATTTGGGACTCTTGGATCACTCCACTGGGCAATCCTCTAAGCATCTGCCCAGGGCAGGGAGGAAAAAAAAACCTTATGAAAGACTCTGGGATATGAATGGAAGAACAAGGCTGGAGCTGCTGGTGGACTTACTATGAAACATGTGGCCACTCACGTCTTCCTCCCGTTTTCAGTCCACTGCCACCACCTTATGGTATATTCATACTTAGTGTCCAGAACTCAGTAACTCCTCTGCTTTAGTTTCTTCAAAGAGTAGACGTTCCCTTCTTACCAGGAATGGGTTACAATAATCATCAAGATAAAATTGGTAGAAGAGTGGATTTATCTTCTGCTTACACAGAACATCAACCAATTTTCCTTTCAATCATCACTTTCATGATTTAGGATAGCTGGTGCCTCTACTCTCTGGGACCAGCCAAGATTCCACAGCTAGTATCTCCTTGCATTCCCTTTTCATCTTCTTCTTTAGACACTTAGCAACCCGCTTTCAGTACTTTGTTCATTTATTCAACACTACACATTTGCTCTCCAGCTTCCAAAAAAGTTAGTGCCATCTCTTGTCCGTGATTAGCATCATTCATGTTCTTGTTATCTTTCATGACTTATATTTTTTACATCTCCTGTCATTTTAGTGAAGATTTGTGAACAGGAAAAAGTGCATGTCTTTTAATCCATCGCATTTCACTAGATGTTCATTAAGTTAAAAAACAAGAGCTCTGTGGTCAAATCAGTTTGGGAAACCTACACTGGATGATTCCTTAACCTTTTCAGCTCTAAATGTCTTCTCTGAAGACAAAGTTAAATAATAATTTAACTATGAGGAAATGTTTCACTCAAAACCACAGCTGAGAAAAGATTCAATCAATTAATATCAAATTGGTATTCCCTTGTGGCAAGAGAAAGGCAGTAATGGTTCCAATCTGAAATTGAATAAAAAAGTGAGATTCGACCTGCCAACATGGACATGCCATCGGGCTGTGTCAAATGTCTTCTACAAATACAAATAAAATAAATAGGGGATTTGGCTTGCCTTACCCAAGTAAAGTGGATAATTTGAAATGCTATTTAATGCACTGATTCCATGATATGTGCTTTCTTGAAGACTCTACCTTGGAGACAGGACCCTTATTAGAGTTGGCCTGGTGACACAGGAGCTAAATACTTTAACATGGTGAGAAGTGTTAGTTTTATACTGTGCTGCCTTCAAGAGTGATCCAAGCAACAAAGCAGACAAGTTTTCCGGAAAAAATGTATCCATTTTTTCTGAGTGCAATTTACTCACAAAATGGCTGTTGTGGCTAACATAGAAAACAGAAATAAGTATAAAAGAGAGATTTTTTAAATGTCTTGTGATAGAGTACAACACATTCTTTTATACTTTTTTGGCTGATTTAGAACTCGGTGTGGGGAAATCTTTGCTTTAATAGACACTACTTATATATTGCCATTTTTTCCCCCGATGTATTTCAGCTCAAACCTCCCAATTTATTTAAGGCATTGGTTCCAGGTAATGCCACTTAAAATTTCTCAAATGCATTCAGCCAAATACCTGTTTTCAGCAAAAATGTCAGGCTCAGCACAAATCCTGTCAGTTGCTTTTGCTGCTGTTCTTGATAGAAAAGAAACATGGCTGTAAAGAAGTCAGTTTTGCATGCCTGGTGGTTTTGCAAGCTCTCGTGTATTCAGCATCCTCATCATAAATATTGCTGATAAAATTATCCTCAACTTAAAGGGAAGCCACAATGGAAAAACTTGAATTTGGCCAAAAAAGACACATTTCTTACCTCCTTTTAATTTAATTTGGGAGTAAAGGAGATAGAAGAGAATAATTTAGAGGAAACAATGCAGTCAAAGGAGTCTTAGACCACCAAGTGAGAGAGGATGAAATCTAAATAGCTTCCTCTGCAGCAGGAGGGGTCATTTGATATAGTAAAATCTTTTTAAAAAGCTTATAAAGAATGTCTCTGTGTTTCTTTTTAGGCCGTTTAAAAAATATATATAAGATTCCATCTGCTGAAGAAACAGAGTTCAAATCTGACTTTCAGAAAACATAATAGGCAGAAACGCACATACATTACAATGTATAAAACACTGAGATTTTAGTTCTATAAACTACGAGAGCAATAATGTAAATAGGGATTTTTAGGGAGTCAACACTCAATCCAAAGTTGTGACATCGGCTAGCATTGCACACATAACCTGAAGTCAGGTTTCACCTAAGGTCTTTTCACGTATATTCCCAAACCTAAGGTATAGATACATTGGACTAAATGTCTGCTGCCACCATTGCATGTTGTTGAGAAAAGTGCTGGTAGGCAACTCCTTGCACAGCAGTTTCCATGTTACATATTACGGAATCCTGCCAAGCCAAGCAGAACGACTGGCCTAGGGTTTAGTTTTCAAGGGAAATTCAGCTATCTACAGGATCTACAGGCTGGTAAAAGCCTGTGAGGGAGCTTAGAAGTAGTGGTGGGATTTGAATTATTTGTGGACAAGTAAATGGGTCACGTGGTTTCCACAGTAGTGGGTCAGGACTGTCAGCGTTGCCACAGAATGTCAGGTCGCTGCACACGTGTTGCCCATGCTCTCTCAGCTCAATGCTGCCTTCCCACCTATATGAAGCAGGCTAAGGGCACCTTGGGAGCTGCTTATAATGGCAAATTGGGATCTCTAATACTCTTGCTGCTCAATATCCAGTGGGCATGATCTTGACTCACTGCAGCCTCACCCTCCCAGGCTCAAGCAATCCTCCTGCCTCAGCTGGGACTACAGGAAATCACCACCACATCCAGCTAATTTTTAATTTTTTTGTAGAGACAGGGTTTTCCTATGTTGCCCAGGCTGGTCTTGAACTCCTGGACTCAAGCAATCTGCTCACCTCAGCCTCCCAAAGTGCTGGGATTATAGGCGTGAGCCACCATACCACAGGTAAATTTTTTTTCAGGTGTAGAAGAAATGTCTAGTTTCTATATTTTATTTAAACCAGATTTGATTGAACTCTAAATCTTTATCCTGCCACATAATAGGAAATTCAGCCTACTTTTCTCCCTCTCTCAAGGTTTTGCAGCGCAGAGATGTGCAGACATTGAAATGCTTTAATGTTGCTGGTGAGAATGTCAAATGTTTCAGCCCCTTTAGAGAACAGTTTGGCAGGTCCCCAAAAAGCTGAACATGGAACCACCACATAACCCAGTAATTTGACTTCTGGGTGTATATACTCAAGGGAATTGAAAACATATGTCCACATAAAACCTTGTACACAAAGGTTTATAGCAGCATTATTCACAATATCCACAAAGTGAAAACAATCCAAATGGCCATTAATTGATGAATAAACAAAATGTGGTCCAGCTATACAAAATTATATTGATTGACCATAAAAAGGGAATGAAGTAGTGATTGTGCTAAACATTATGCTACATGAAAGAACCCAGACATAAAAGGTCACATATTATATGATTCCATTTATATGAAATGCCTAAAACAGGTCAATCTAGAGACTGAAAGTAGATGAGTAGTTGTCAGATGCTAGACGGAGGAAGGAATAGGGAGTGACTGCTAATGTGTGTGGAGTTTCTTTTTAGAGTGATGAAAATATTCTGGAACTAGATAGCGATGGTGGTGTACAACTTTGTGAATATACTAAGAACTACTGAATTGTCATCTTAAAATGGTGAATGTCGTTATTACTTGAATTTCTTGATAATTTAAAAAGAATGGCTGGGTGTGTGGTTTATACCTGTAATCCTAGCATTTTGAGAGGCCAAGCCAGGAGGAATACTTGAGACCAGGAGCTTGAAACCAGCTTGGGCAATATAGTAAGACCCTGTTTCTACGAAAATAAAAATAAAAAAATTAGCCAGGCATGGTGGAGCTTGCTTATCATCTTAGTTACTTGGGAGGTTGACGGGGAATATTGATGAGCCCAGGAGGTTGAGGCTGCGTGAGCTGTGATCACACCACTGCACTTCAGCCTGAGTGACAGAGGGAGACTCTGTCTCTAACAGATAAAAGAAAAAAGAAATAGGTACATACATACATACACCAGCCAACCCACACACCCATCCCTGGGGTTGAGCTCTCAGGCCTCAGTCCACAGAGGTTCTGCTGAATTGTGCCCAAGTTGTGAGGCCACATTGTCCTGTGTGTCTGTCTGTCTTGGTCTCCGTTCCCTGGGCACAGAGTCTAGCCTTCCTGTGGGTACCACACAGCCTTCCCCTTGAAGGCTCTGCCAGGGTTAGGTCTTGGTCCTCACCATGCGTACATTCCAGGGTCCCTTCCCCTACTCATCTTCAGGGAATGTTCCTTTTCTCCCTCTTCACCACTTACACATTTTCTTAAATTTTTAACTTCAGTTTTTTTTAAAAAAATGTTATTTCACTACTTCTATTCTTCTAGAAGATATTTTGTTATAAACTTGCCTCTGTTATTTAAAATCTTTTCAACATTTTGGAAAAAAGAAGTGAGTAAGATACTCATACACACAAAACTAGCTCTGCCAAGAGATATACACAAGAACATACATTAAGAAAAGTGGGAAGGCAAAATGGTGGAAGAGACTAAGGAGTGCTTTATATTTGTGAGCCAAGGGAGACCATGATGAAAGTCTGGAGAAGCAGAAGTAGCATTAACTTATAATTCTACATTAACATTAAAAGGACATGGGGTTAGGCCTCTGTGAAATAGAGCCAGCAGTGGTAGACAGCAGAATGGCCCCTCAAAGTGTCCATGTTCTAATTTCCAGAACCAGGGAACATTACCTCATATGGCAAAAGGACTTTGTGATGCAATTAAAGTTAAGAATCTTGACATCAGCCAGGCGTGGGGGCTCACTTCCGTAATCCCAGCACTTTGGAAGGCTGAGACAGGAGATCGCTTGAGGCCAGGAGTTCCAGACCAACCCAGCCAACATTGCAAAACCCTGTCTCTACTACAAATACAAAAAATAAATTAGCTGGGCGTGGTGGTGGGCACCTGTAATCCCAGCTACTTGGGAGGCTAAGGCAGGAGAATCACTTGAACCCAGGAAGCAGAGGTTGTGGTGAGCTGAGATTGCAGCACCGCACTCCAGCTTGGCCGACAGAGAAACGCTCCGTCTCAAAAAAAAAAAAAAAAAGAGACGATTCTGAATTATTTTGTAACCCAATGTAGTTATAGGGATTCTTACAAGAGGGAGGCAAAGGGAGATTTGATTATAGAAGAGGAGAAGGTAATACGATGGAAGCAGAATTTAAGGTGATTCTGCTTTGAAGATGCGTTGAAGATAAGGAAGGGGCCAAAGACCAAGGACTACGGGCAGCCACTAGAAGCTGTAAAGGGCAAGCAAACTAGTTCTTTTTACAGATACTTCTGAAGGAACACACCCTGGCAGCACCTTAACCTTAGTTCAGGGAAGCTGATTTTGGACTTCTGACCTTCTGAGCTTTAAGAGAATAAATTTATATTTTAAACTTATAGTAATTTGATATTACAACAAGAGAAAACTAATACATCAGCCCACGCTGAGCCTTAAAGGACCTAATCAAGAGCACGAGCCACGAATGCTGACAAATTATTTCTCCCAGATTCAGTAGCCAGGTTTTTTTTTGTTGTTGTTGCTGTTTTTCGCACATAGGGGAAAATCCAATGTAAGGTGTTGGGTAGTGAGAGAAACTTGAAGATGCTCACTGCTCGCTGATAAAACCCCCTGCGATGCTGCAGCAGAAACAAAGCCAAATAATGTCAGTTCTATAAAAGACATGGGTTCTAGAAGAAGCCAGGGGTCAAAGTCATGTCAAGAGGAAAGGTAGAAGTGTGGTAATTCTATTGGAAAAGTGCAACCTTTCCTGAACAAGTATTTAAAATGTTCATTTGACTATTTTGTTTTTCTACCATGCCACATGGAAATTATGTAAGATCATTTATTTATCTGTAGTCTTGGAGCTTCCTGAAAATTGCCAGAGCCTAGAGATAATATATGACAGAGCTATTTCATCTGAAATGGATATGATGGGGACAGTTAAACAGTTACAGGAAAGAATGATAAGGTTCATACACCAATGTGTGAGCTTATAGAGAGAAGCTGAAACAAAAATATCAAATCTCAGGTTTTTTAAAAAACTTTTTGTACTTAAGAATGTCCTTCACTGTCTTAATTAGCCTGTAGTTTTCAAGATACTTGGGAAAAGAAAGAATGGGCAGTGTCCTCTTCCCCTAAAATAAAGGTGTGTCTGAATTATCTCCTCCTATTCTCTTTGTGGGTGTTGGGGTGTTAGTACCTAGAAGAAAAATAAAAGTTCAACCTCATTTGAATACTGAAGTTTGGCCTTCCCATGTTAGGAAATGACATTTTAAGTCATCCCAATGTCTTCTTCACCCTAATTTTGGCAGCTTGGCTGTGTGGCCTCCACTCTCATACTGAGACCTGACTGCTTTTCGTTGTCAGAAAGACCTCTGAAAGTTGACTGACAGATCAAAGAGGATACAACTGTTTTGCTTCATTTATCTGAATGAAGCCATGTGTGCAATATAGATAAAACATACGATCAATATAAGAAGTCTACCAGAATGTATTTCCAAGTGGTGCTTTTCCTTCCAGTATGTGGCTGACAACTTATTCAGATGACACTATTACTCAAGACACTTTGGAACACATTTTTGGGGAGAAGTCATCACTAGAGGAAACGTGGCAGAGATATTGCTATGTTCTCACCAAATATCATTTTCTTTTCTTTTCACTTACACAGCCAAACAGTATTTCCCAACTTCCTCTGCAACAAGCTGGGGGCATAAGACCAAGTTCTGGCTCACAGAACGTGGGTAATGTGATGTCTGCCAGTTCCAGGCCTAGTTCCCCAAATCTCCTACAGAATTTTTCAGGCTCTCCTGTCTATTGCTAGCTGAATACAAAGTGTTCAATAGAGAACTCCGAGGACCTAGAAGATATCAGAGGCGCTACTGGAAAAAAGCTCGGATCCCTGAATGGCTGTATGGAGCAGAGTCTTCCTACTGGCCTGCACTGGATGGTGACATTAGTGAGAAATACATCTTTACTGTGTTTATGTTATAACTGGACTAATGAAGTCATTAGTTACACAAAGATAATAATTTTGTGACTTTATATATTTGCACTGCAGTTTTTGAAATACAGAGAAGTCCCAAATCTTCTCTGCCGCTATTGACTAGACTTTCTTCTGAAATTATTTTTTTTTAAGCAAATCTCTCTTAAGGATGAAGAGTTACCACCTCCTTTCCAAAACTAATACTTGCCACAAAGGCAATTAAATAAAAAGAAGAATTCATATGACCACCTGATAATTAGTAGCACCACTGAAATAGATCTACAGCTTTTTCAAGGATCATCTTTCAAGCCAACAGTGCTCATTTGAATTTCTGGGAGAGATTATAAGCAATTGTAACAAAGAATGCAAGCCATGGAACTACTAAAAAATAATATTTCTAAATGATTAATATTTCAATGATTATAGGATTCTAATAATTGAAGCATGATTTAGTTTTTTTTAAGTGGTATAAGGCGATGGTGTGATCTCTCAATGAAATTATGGTAGCCAGTCCCCAGTATAAAGGCAGCAGAAGGAAAGTTTTTAAGGAAACAGAGCAGTGTGATCTTGATTGGTTGGCTGGTAATACATGAGCAGTAATGTTTCCTAGCTGTTTATGTGTTTGGGCAGGAAATTATGTTTAACGTATTTTAACTTCAGTGGTGCAAATACCACATTATGGGGAAAATTGCTATCTATACACATGCATTCTTTTGAAGTCAAGATAACCACACTGGAAAAGTTACTAATTCAAAATGTGTCAAATTGCAGACATTCTGGATAAACAATAGTCTGCTGCATGAGTTCTGGTGTGTTTGATTAAAATTGGTCAGCACATTGCTTTGTGAATTCACACCTTGCAAATAGAGGTGAATCTTATTCAAGGAAACAAACCATAGCAATAAAGCTTCTCTTAGAGGAAAAGAGTAAAATCTCAACTTGAGTCTCAGCTTTCTGATTTAAAAAATGAGAACAATAACAGGACTTGGCACACACATTTGTGATGAAGATCAAATGAGTTAATACAGATACCTAGGGCTGGGCATGGTGGCTTCCGCCTGTAATCCCAGCACTTTGGGAGGCCAAGGCGAGCAGATTGCTTGAAGCCAGGAGTTTGAGACCAGCCTGGTCAACGTGGGGAAGCCTCATCTCTATAAAAATACAAAAATTAGCTGGGTGTTGGTGGCTCCCGCCGGTAGTCCGGTTTACTCTGGAGGCTGACGCTGGAGAATCACCTGGGAGGCTGAGGTTGCAGTGAGATCGCGCCACTGCACTCAAGCCTGGGTGACAGAGTGAGACAGTGTCTCAAAAATAAAATAAAATAAAAAATATATATACTTAGAACTGTGCCTGGCACTAAGGCAACACTAATTATTGTTAATATTGTTGACTCCATGAAAATATCTGACAAGTGAAAGCATGTTTAAGCCAGTTCACATACACACAACTGGAAACAGAACAAAACACTTTTTTCCCATATTTGTTTTGAACAGATATGCTGTTTCCCATATTATTTATCCATTCATTTACTTATATCAGATGTATATTTACATGCATACACATATATACATCCTTTTTTAGAGGTCAAATTCTTGACTTAAAAATCAATTTAGGAAATTTATTAAGAAAATGACAAATGTATGAACGTGGTCATTATTTCCGCTGACTGAGGTTTTACAAGTGTCTTGCTACGATCTCTAGCCTGACCTAGCTCCAATATTTCAGTTGTCAAGTTAGCCAGAAGTTTAACTGAAAGGAATGCCACATTCCTAACTATTGTGTCACTGGAGCAATCTGCTAGAGACAGTATCTCTTTTAGCCTTGTTCTAGTTAAGACTCAGCCTGCTTCTCTACTGCTTAAACTCTTTCCAGGAGGGAAATATAATCAGCCTAAAAATTCCTCTGGGCCAAAATACAGCCTTGGGCATCTTATGCCAAGAAGGACTCAAAAATACTGGCTGAGGCATTTTTTGAACGTGTCGTAGGAATGAGAGCATCTCCATTTAGACTCTGTGCCATTTTTTTTTAAATAACTGTTTTGTTCTCTCTCTGTGGACAAGTACTTTAAAAATTAGAATAAAAGATTAAGTGAAAAACTCTAAATGCCTTTTTTTTTTTTTTTTTTNGCCTGCATTTGTTAGCTCATGGCCCTTCCTCTGAAACTTCAAAGCCAGCAAGGCTGCGTCTCTCTGGCCACAATTAGACAAAGTCACCTGCTGGCAAGAATTTGTGTGATTAGAGTCAGTTAAAATGAAGGGAAATTAACAGCAAGGAAGTGCTCACCAGTGATGTGAATGAATGGTCACATTTCCATGACAGTTTACTGCAACCACTCAAACAGATGGGATTCCCGGGCTCACTGGCCTCTGTTGAGATGAATGAGATTCCACAACTATTAGCACATTGGCATAGAAATGGGCCGGATTCAGTTGCAGAGGCATTCTTATAGAAACAAAGAAGATCACAAAGCTACCTTGTCCCCAGTGTCCATCAATACAGAACCATTCGTTATCAAATCCCATTCATTCCTGCTAAAGTTACATTCAACATCAGACAACATTCTTCAGGTTCCACATGGAAATTCTGAGGATTTGATCATCTATTAACTACTATTGATGCTGATGCGGCTGTTTTGGCTACAGAAGACCAAACAGCATTCTCACAAATAGTGATTCAAGTCAAAAAAGTGCCAGGCAAAAAATCAAACACACAGAGAAAAAGCAGACTCACCAATAAGCAAATGAACTAAGGCCTCCTGTGTTGGCAAAGGTCACCCAAGACATTGAAATTCAATGAAGGGGGTTTTAAGTTAAGGAAAACAGGCAAGCACCAGGGAACCTATCATGTAAAAAGGCTGGGAACCAATGCCCCCTCTCCTATAGAAAGGAGCCAGCATGGGGTGTGCTTTGCAGATGGGCTGGGATAGCAGACAGGCTGCAGAGCACATCTGGCACACAGGTGTATGGACTTGTATTCCTAAGCCAGTCGGCAACAGTCATGTGGAAAGAGTTCTATTGCTGTTTTGGGTGGAAATCAAGAGGAACTGTAGCTGAGAGATCATAAAGCTTAAAAAAAAAAAAAGTGTGTAGGTCCCAGCCAAAACATTCTTCCTCCAGATTATATTTTTAATCCACCTACTTAATTAACTAGCTCCTCAGTGGATCAAATGATATTAGTGAGTTAGAGTAATACTGCCACTGGAGCAGCCATTTAATTCTAGCAACTCTAAAGCAAATTATTTCATAAATGGATAGTTTATTCAATTCTGTTCAGTTCCAATTCAATTCTGAGCCCCTTCTATGACCAAAGCACCGAGACAGACCCGTGAGGGAACAGAATAAGGGAGGAACAGTCCCTGCCCACAATCTAACAATAGTGACTGCTACAAAATAATAGCAATGCAATGCAAATAAAGTATATATATGCTGGGGTGGGGGGAAGGAGAACTAGTCCAAAAAAAGGAGGTGATCACTTTCATGGCAGGAAAGCAGAAAAGATGTGATAGAACAGAGAGCATGGAAGAAAAATGTTAAAAGATACGAAAAAAAGGAATTGAGCAGATAAGACGGATATACTAGAGTAACAATATTTCATTTTAGATGGAAGATAATGCATATGGAAGGGAATAGTGATAAAATCTAAATTAGAGAATGGCAGTGAGACTAATAGAATTGGATGTGAGAATGATATAATGTTAAGTGATTGAATGAACTGGGCAAGTTTCATGAATAATTGCTGTGTTAGGTCCTACACTGGATGTTGGGATACAAAAGTGGAAGGCATGCTCATGCCATGCCCTGCTTCCTCCCAAGTAGCTCACAGCCTACTGGGGAAAAGACAACCCTTTAGGGTTGGCTCTGTGCTCAGATGGAGGTAGGTGCCCAATATTATGAAAGCACGCAGGATGCACACCCAGCCAACAAAGGGTTGGTTGGGGAAAGGTGACAACTGAACTGGGCAAGGGTCTCCTACACAACATGTAGAAAATGCAAACTATAAGCCGAGAATAGTAACAGATTGGAACGGAAAGGTAAGATCTGGATGTAAGACCCTAGACATGTAGTTTGGGCGACTGGACTTTTCTCCTGCATGTACCCACTGGTGAGCCATTGGAAGGTTTGAAGTAGGGCCATGGCATTGTCAGATCTGCCAAGGCCACGTTGGCAGCTGTGTGGAAAGTGGATTGGTAGCAAAGCCTTGAGGCTGGACAACCAGCTGAGACTACTGCAATGGTAGCATTGAGAGGGCCCAAGACTTTGGTCTCCATCAGGATGAATCCAAGAATATTAATGAGGGTAGCACAGAGAGAATAAAACACAGATGAGACACAGGATTAAAGGAGGGTGAACAATGAAGGCTGACTCCAGAATTCTGGTTTTAGAAACCAAGCAAATTATGGTGCCCTTCAGCAAGCTGAGGAACACAGTCGGAGCAAAAGGCTTCAGAAAAGATGAATGTAGTTTTGGAATGAGTTAACCGAAATGCCTGTGGAGCATACTAGCAGATATATCCATTAGCACCAGTTGATGTGAAAACAAGTCAAATCATAGAGAATAAAAGGAAAAATCAACAAGGTATCTTCAATTGTGTAACCCAACATAGCTGGCTTCTTAAAAAACCCACATAATCATAGAAGAGAGTGATTTGGAATGAGCATAATAAAAGTGAAAAGCATACAAAGATAAAGTTCAACGCAAAAGGCTTTAATGTAGCATGAATTCTCTGCATTCTTTTATGTACCTCTTTAGAGACAATATTCTATAGAAGCCTCAGTAAATGTCAACAGGATTTCTGCTCCAACCTGCCTGGCTCTTCTATTTAATAAGCCCTTATTGAGAATATTGTGAACAGAATATTGCGCTAAGTACAATGCACCATATCAAGGAAAGCGTGGCAGAAAGACAAACATCACATGTTCTCCCTTGTTCATAGAATCTAAAAACCAAAACAGTGCCAGACATGGTGGCTCGTACCTGTAATCCCAGCACTTCGGGAAACCTGTGCTCTGACCACAGTGGGTACATAATATGCATTGTTAATGTATATTAGGCCTGACTGTTGAAAAACAACATTCTTAACTACAGTAGCCAACAATTTATCAAACAAATCAGAAGACTTTCACATCGTTTAATTAGAGTTATATATTTTTATTACTGTTTTATATTGGCCCAATGCCCAGAGAAACTCAAGGCGAGACTTTCCGACCCTAACTTCACTGAATTGTCAGCATCTGATCAGTCCTTTGGTAACAGCAGAAGTTGTAGAAATGGACTCAAGTCAGTGTACTTCATGGCAATAACTCAATAAAAAATTATCTCTGCATGTTCTTCATGAGGAATGAAATTTTGAGCCACATTTTGGCAGACAGTTAGTTCCTTAGTGACATTTTTGATGACTTAGCTGGTTTGGAAATTACTTGTTAAAAGTCTGGTAATGATATGCACAAAACACAACACTTTCTGTTTCTTTGTGCCTCTGTGTGAGTAACTGCTATACACGTGTTTCCTGGGAAGGATCAGCATTTAGGACACCCCTCCTCTACTGAAAGCATGCAGGCACGCCCACATGCACACATACACACACAGACCCCTGTCTCTGTTATTTGGTTGGTTTGGATTATGAATGTTGGACAAGCAATGAAGAATTCCATGAAAGTAGTAATGAATGGCACTTATCGATAGATTCAAAATTATTCTGTACTTTTCCCCTGAGGAAGTTTGTTCCTTTTTTCCCTTCAAACTGTCTGTCATGGTTCTACTCGAAGTAATGTATAGAAGTTTGTATCTACCACTGCAGCCCACATATTTTTAGAAGTTTTAGATTATTTTGGAAGCATCATCTGGCTAGTGGTTCCATCTGACCCTATTTCATTTATGAATTTTGAATAGCACACAGGTCAAAGCATTACTGCTCTAAGTAGCATCTTAAATGATTTTAATATACTCCCTAAGGTGGTCAGCTGCCAAGACTCCATTTCTGTAGACTCCAAACTATAGGAACTATGTAGAGTCTAATATGTAGAGTCTTTAAAAATATTAAACAGTTTAATGTGCCAGGCTGGCTGTATTACTGTGTATGTATGTATGTGTATATGAACACAATTTTATAATAAAATATATATATATAAACACACACTATATGTATGTTTCATGGAATAACATATGTTTTCCTTCCTTAGGTACAGTGTTTAATTATATCAAAGGAAGTACAGTTTCCCACTTTTCATTTTAATTCCTTGTAAATAGAAGAAAAAGGCAGTCAATAATCATTTTCCCCTCAGTTTTTCCTTGCCACAAAATAAAACCTCTTTGGACCTGAAAAGAAAGAAAGTACCAGCTGCTAAGCTGCTTTACAACATAATATTTTGTACCAACTTAAAAATATGTTAACTAGGTTTGCTGTGGAAAATGATAAAATTTTTAGTTACGTTTTCCTAAAATAAAAAGACAAGTGAGTTGAAAGCACAGCAATTCAAAATCAGAGAGAGAAAAAAAAAACAACCCTACCGACATCCACACGTCTAGAGAGTATTTAAACTATTTCACTTTATAAACTTCAACGGGAGATATGATTTCTGGTGTTCTGGCTTATAGAATCACTTGGGAATGAATAATTCATAGGCTTTTTACCAAGCCTCAAGTGTAAATCAGTCAAATATAGCAACATGATATTCATGCTGAATTTTTAAGTACTTAAAACATTTAGATGGAAACTTTTTCTTTTCAAGAGAGAGAGGAGAAGAAGAATGTCATCTTCTCTCTGCTCACGTTGCCCAGGCATACTTTCATTTTGTACTTAAAAAAAAAAACAACTATAAAAAGGGATTTAATTAAACAATAAACCAGTTAACAAGTAGCTGAAGTGAAGAAAAGCCACAAAAACTTTCTCAGTGTTATGTTTTCTGTATTAACATACTGATGTGAAACTAAACAGAAAAAGCAATCTAATAACAAACATTCCTTTGAGACATGTTCAGGGAGCAAAAGGACATCCACTTATTGTTCTACCCATCCGATTGGTCCATATATGGCAATAAAGGTACAATAGACGGAAACAGGAAACAGACTGGCACATCTGTAGTATCTTATTAGCAGCTAATGGATATCTGAGAAGAACACGCATATAATGCTGAATCGTCTGTACCAATCTCCTAAGCAATTACTCTTAATTAGTGGGTTCTGTTTATAGATTCAACTTAGTGTACCCTTATGCATCAAAGAGACGAAGGCAGCTGGAGAAAGAAATGACGCTCTTAAAGGAAACGTATTACAAGATGTTGGTGGATTTCTTCCTGGTACAGTGAAACTGAATGTCTTTTCCTGCCCTGATGTAAAGGGCTTTCTCTTTTATGAACGACTAAAGAAAAGAGAGAACAAAATTTCCCAGGCAGGAGAAGTGAAAAAGTATTTTTGCCATTTACTTCACGGAAATGCAGAGAAAGTCAGCAAAACCAAATAACTGTGCAGGATGAAGACACCACCCTCATACTGTAACTCTAACCATTTTCAGGAGGCTCCATCCTCCCCCCTCCAAATGCAGTGCTTTAATTCAGGGATGCGGCACCTGCGTTTCGTGTCTGCCAAATTGAAAGCCAAGGGGCAAAACGGGTGGTATGGCCAGCTTTATCTCCATCAAAGAGAGAACACAAAATGAGTTTTCCAGGCCAATCTCGTCAAAGGGATCTGAGTATATACATAGAGCCACTGAGCCAACTGCCCACTTCTGTAAACGGAAAAATATTGTATAGATTAGCGTCCCCTCACCCCCAACGCATATCACATAACTGCCTTATGAGCAAAACGAAATTCCTTTTGGGTAGTGGATATTCTGTTTGTACATTACTTATTCCCATGCAAACAGCTGTCTAGGTATTTTTCCTAAAGAAAGCCAACACCGCGGTCCTGCCTCTTGGGTTTCTAAAACTACTAGAAGGCTGGATTCTTTAAGCATTTCTGATTATTTTTGCAATACATTATTGCACTCTCTTGGAAGTTTCAAATAAGTTCTTTCCTGGAATTCTGTTTAAAAAGATCATTGTGGATATACAACCAGTGTACCAACATCTAATCTGGCGCTGTTCTCTCAAATGATTACACTCTATGTATATATAAGAAAAACTGGGCTGGATTTCTTAGAAGGGTGGAGGAGAAAACTTCTTTCTTTCCCATAGTTTACCACAAATCAAGATAGAATAATCTTTTTGCGTCTGTCATTCTGAATGTTTGGAAGTCTGTACATGAAACACCTCCTCCCAAAAGCATTCAGACCAAGAGAAAACAAACAACTGGCCTTTTTCACTGGCTTAAGTGTTCAGAAAAAAAGTGGAAAGCTGCCAGCTAGGCTAGGGGCTTTAGGAGTCAGTGCTGGGCTTATTCTTTCTTGGGAATCCAGCACCTTCCTGACATCAGCTCTAGAGGTACTCCTCTGTCAGAGGAACTAGCCTCCATTAAGGATTTGTTCTGTTTCATCATGCTATGAATTGAAGCTTCCATCAGGTTAGATATTTAAGATTTTTTTTTTTCTTTCTTTTTTTTTGTTTGAGACGGAGCCTTGCTCTGTCGCCCCAGGCTGGAGTGCCGTGGTGAGATCTCGGCTCACTGCAACCTCCGCCTCCTGGGTTCAAGCGATTCTCCTGCCTCAGCTTCCCGAGCAGTTGGGATTACAGGTGCGTGCCACCACGCCCAGCTAACTTTTGTATGTTTAGGGGTTTCGCCATATTGATCAGGGTGGTCTTGAACTCCTGACCTCAGGTGATCTACCTGCCTTGGCCTCTCAAAAGTGCTGGGATTACAGGTGTGAGCCACTAAGCCTGCCCAGATGTTTAAGATTTTTTTTTTTTTTTTAATGTTCTGCTGCTTATGCATATGGGTAAAGTTGTTAAAATTTCATTAAGTGTATAGATAGCATTCTTCTGCTGACTTGCTCTTGTGAGTATGACAGAGCTGTAGCCAAAGAATGGCATGCAAATAGAGACCTTCTTCGTTTAACAGAGATGGGGAGGGGGTGGAGGGAGAGAAAGACAGAGAGAAAGAGGTTACATTATACATGCATCTAATTCATGAACAGGTAAACTGTATGAGCTGTGGGTGTGGGAGTTGAGTGGGAGACAAAAAGAAACAATTTAAAGACTAAAGGGTGATTCTATCCACCCTCTGAATGAGCTTGCATTCCCGCGCTGGAGGGAAATGTGGGACTTAAATGTAGCACGTCCTCAGTTAGCCTCTCTTCCCATGCAGCTCTGGCAATGCATGTGTGAGCATCACTCCATCATGGAAATGGCTTGGAGAAGTCACTCATCCACAATCAATTTTCTGGTAGAACTATGGTTAGTATATGTGCTTTTTATTATATACTGCATATTATTCTACAGGTCGTACACTTACATAAATACATTACTGCAAAGGACTGCATATGACAAACCAGACATGAATGGGTGATTTAATTTTCTGGGTAAATTTGACAAAATTCAACTGTCAAATAGAAGCATTGTTCATAAATTTTAGAAACGATTCCTATGGAGGATTAATTGTAATGCTACTATATGTATTTTCTATAGACTAAATCATCCCCCCTCCTCCCCAGGCTCATCACCCTTCTCTCACCAAAATGTGTACAGGCGGTAATTAATTTTTTTCCCCTGCTCAAAATTGTTACTTCTTGAAGAAATTCAGAAAAAGGTGATAGGATGGCCGTGTTGCTAGGAGGTTTCCAGTCTGACTCCTTAGCATATCAAATAAAACTAGCTCTTTACTTATCTCATATTTTTCTACAACTCAGAGGCCTCAAAGATAGGCCAGACAGAAAGAGGAATGTTTGAAGTGAGCTAAGAGGAAGAAGATAAAATGAAAAAAGAGAGGGGAAGAGCCATGTACAACCTTTTTCAGGGGCTGGCTGTGCAAGGGCAGACGTCCAAGCTGTGACTGTAAAAGGACAATGGGAATATTTGGCAACTACTCACAAGGTACAAGGCTCTATGATAGATAAATTTTCACATATGATTCTGTTCAATCCTTCCGGTAATGCTGAGAGGCAATAAATTAATATTTAATTTGCACATGAGGAAACTGAGGCACATAGATATTAGATATGCTTAAAATCACAAAAGTAGGGAACCTTTAATATAGTCCATTTTTTAAAATTTTCCACTGCATCACACGCTTTCCTAAACGTTCAGTGACAGTGATTACTTAGTAATTACTGATTATCTCAGTGAATATTGTAGGAATGGCCCTTGTAAATTAAACTCAAAGATGATCCAGTACAGAAACCCATAAAAATCCTTAAAACAGACATTTCTTACTGATATAAATACACTGATTCAATAGAATCCCTTGATCCAATGATTTTGTAACACATGAAGGTAATTTATGAGAACATTAAAAAATTATTTTTGTAAAGTAGCTGCCATGTTCATCAACACATATTTTCTTTAAAAATTTCTACCTACTATTAATTGAAACAATTCTGCCTCTAGCCAGGGAACTGAACATTCTGTTTCTTAGACCTGCCAGCAAAATGCCCCCTGTTGGCTCATTCAGAAGGCTTACATCAATATATTAGGGTGTTGGTGTCTCTTAACCATTACAACTTCTGTAATAAACAAAAGTATAGCTTACACACCAAGTTAGGAATTCTCTTTTTGGCTGCAAGTAACAGAATTCCTGAGTGGTTTAAGTGGCAAAAGGGTTTGACTAGATCACATAAACCGTAGTCTGTAGGTAGACAGACAGGAAGAGGAATATGGTTCAAATAAATCATCAAAGACCCTAGACCCTCCAATCTTTTCCTACCTTCATTATTGTGTTGGCTTTTTGCCTCATAGTTACAGATGTATTCAATGTAGGAAGAAGAGGAAAGATTATGAAAGGGTATGAATCACTTTTACCAGGAAAACCAAGCTTTATCAAAGGGATCTTGCAGATTTCAGCTTAAGTCTCATTGGCTAGAACTGGGTCACATGGCCAGCCCTATCTGCAGGGGAAACTGGAACAGCAAATAGCTTTTCTAGCTTCTTTGGTAGAAGGTAATACAGGAGGAGGTCTACGTATTTGTTACACCAGCTTATAGTTACTATCATTTATAAACAAATATAAAGTTCTTATATAATTTGTTTACCCTAACAGAAAATCTTCCTGATCCCAGCGCATCGGCTGGGATAGTGGTTAGTACAGTAACCACTTTTCTTTCATTCGAAACTGAAACTCTTATTTTGAAATGAGACATAACACTTCAACTCAACCAGGAAAATCTATGTCCCATAGGTATATGCTCTCTAGGCTAGGACAATATTCAAAATCCCTTCTCAAGAAGTAACTCTGTTAGGCAGCATATGGCACCCCCAGAGGTGTGGCCATGGCACGCTGGAACAAGGGGCTGTCCTGGCCTGATGAACGCACAGGATTAGCAGGGTCTCCTAGGCTTGGTGTTGAGAAGAAATGGTGGAACAAGCAATATTTCGTAAAGACAATGGGGAAGACAGGACAAGTTTTCCAAACCTGCTTGAAGATAATCACCTGGAGTGCTTGTTAAAATACAGATACCCGGGTCCCAACCCAAAACTGAATCCAAATTTTCAGAAAAGAGGTCTGGAAATTGGTCTCATTTATTTTTTTAGCAAGTGCCACCCCCCTCACCCCAGTGAATTTTATCATCAGGTGAGTTTAGAAACACTAACAGCTATTCCCTGCCCTGGCTGCTCACTAGAAGAATCTAGAGAGCTTGTATAAATAATACCAATGACTAGAGCCCCACCCTCAACAATTAATAGAGCAAGCAGTCTGGGCATTAATTAATGTTTTTAAAAACATCTCTGGCAAGTCTACCACGCAGGTCTGACAGTAGCTGAACTCGGTCAAAGGTGGGAAGGTACTCTCGTATGGAAGCCCAGATGTGGCACCACAGCTTAGGAAAAAAGCTGGGGGGGCCAAAAGAACGAATTCAGAACTTGGCAAATTACAGCCTGCAGGGCAAATCCTCCAGCCCGTGTATTTTTTAAATTAATTTTTATTGGGATATAACCTTGCCCCCTTTAACATATATTGTCTATGGCTGCTTCCTACCCTGTGATGACAAAATTGAATAGCTGTGACCGAGACAGTAAGTGGTCCTCATAGCCCCAGATAGTTACTATCTGGCCCGTGACAGGAAAAGTTTACCAACTTCTAAACTGACTAAACATTTAGATCAGGAGAAGCTGATAAATAGTAACAATGACTGACTATACACAGGGCATGATTCTGCCTGCCTTGTCTCTAGCTCCTTAATCTACATTTTACCAATAAGAAAACTAAATATCTGAGAGGGCAAGAAACTCATCTAAGGTCACAGAGCTAGTGAGGGGCAAGGCCAGGATCTGCGTGCAGACTGCCTGACTCTAGGACCCGCATACATGTTTTAATCAGTATGTCTCCTAGGCATGAGACAAAGTTTCACTCTTTGTCACCCAGGCTGAAGTGCAGTGGCGTGATCTCGGCTCACTGCCACCGTCTCCTGGGTCCAAGTGATTCTCCTGCCTTAGCCTCCTGAGTAGCAGGGATTACAGGCACCTGCCGCCATGCCCGGCTAATTTATTTATATATTTATTTTTAGTAGAGATGGGGTTTTACCATGCTGGCCAGGCTGGTCTCAAACTCCTGACCTCAGGTGAGCCACCCACCTCAGCCTCTCAAAGTGCTGGGATTACACACCTGGCAGGCATGAATTTTTTGACAAGGTATAAGAAGAGGAATATCCTCCCAATTTTCTAGCCATAAGTCTGGAGGACAGGAATATGTCCGAACCAACCTAAGCAAGCACCCTCCTTTTCCCATGTGCCTAATGTCCACTGGCACAATCAGGCTGAAAAGGATTCATTCTTTTAGGAAGCTTGAAAAATGGTGAGTGCTGAACTGTACAATTTCTTTTTCTTTTCTTGAAATTTACAATGTTCAATATGACTAACTCTATAAGCTGGAGCTCTAAGAATCACTCAAAGTTCCCAGACATATGGCATTATGATCACTTCCTTGGCTGCATTAAGCCTCATACCGTTAATTTGTTTCATGATATATTCAATATGTTCCTAGTTTTCCACAGGGTCAGCAGGATAGACAGTTTGCTGGTAAAGACTATAGACATTATTCTGGAATCACCATTGCCGTGGCTTTCCATCAAGGGAACAGGGAGGCAGTTGGAACAGAAGAACACACAGCCATTAAACACAGAGGAACAAAGACCATGTGGTGGCTGGTAAGACAAAAATAGCAATTTTATTGTCAATATTTTGCTTTACAGGGAGCCAATAAAGCAATTGAAATATAAATTATATGCTGAGAGAGCTCAGCCTACAAAAGGGCCTTGGGAGTAGCTTCTGGGTTATTTGCCACTGACGATAGAGCCCACAGCGTCTCAGGTACAAAGACAAAAAGCCAGAGCAGGTCTGCATGTTTCTCTAGTCAGTTTGCATTCCAAAATGTTGTGTTAGGAAAGTCAGGCATGCTGTCTGCCGAAGTGCTAATCAGACAAGGCAAATGAAAGGTGGCAAGAGTCTGCAGTCACACCACTCCACTGAAATTCATTTATTGTTCATTTATTAAAGAATTTATTGTTCATTAGCCTGCGTAGCCTTAAGGTATATGGCCTGATCACATGCTCCTACCAGCCAGGCATTCTAGCTTTGTTTTCAGTGTGTATCAGTCATTGCAAATGTAAGACATTGCTGAGCAGGCTGGCAGTAGTGTTATTCACCAATGGGAGAAGTTAGCCGGGTCGACCTAATGTTAATATCAATCCAAATATGCCTGTTAAGCATCTGGCGCTATGCCAGCTACCCAGGTATCATTTGAAGAATGTATGGTTTAGGGAAACTTTTCTTTTTTTGGCCTTGCTATATCACATTGCCACTTGTTAAATGTTGTATTATGTGGGATTTGGTCTGAATTCTCTAACTAGAAAATGTGGGTCTCTAGTTCCTTGCTACCTTCTCCCTTATCACTCTATGCTTTGAAACAGCTTCCCTTGTAGTTCCTCCCCAACCCCTCCCCCAGAACCTCCTCCAAAAGGTTTTGGTTCTTCCAAATTTTAGCAAAGGAGTGTGAGCCTCTCTTACCCATGAGGTAACAATTCCATTTTCTTCAAGCAGAATTTGAAGGGCCTCTTTGATTCTGAATCCTCAGTGTACTGGTCTATATATTTCAAGTCCCCTGTCATCATCTGCATTGTATTAACTTTTCAGGTACTTATCTAATTCATCCCCACAAGAATGTGCAATTCGAGAGTCTGGAAACCTTACATAAGTAGTTGCTCAGCATATCCTGTTGAATGTATGAACTAAGGTTGTCAGCAACAGGCGACCCTACCTAGTCAAAGAGGAATGCAGATTTTTTCCTGTAAGAGAAAATTTTGTTCTCGGGCCTTTGATTCTTGCAAGGCTACAAATATCATTCATAGAAAGTGAACTGGGTTGATTTCTCCTATTTAGAGCTGTGAGGATAGGAAATGAGAATTTCTAGGTTGTCTGATAAGCTTTAGGCACTGTGCTATCTTTTGTTCCTTGAGGCCAGGCATTTTACACACATTACTTCATTTAATTCCCTCAACAGCACGTCTCATACAAATTAGGAAACTGGAGACCCAAAGAAGTTAAGCTACATGCTTGACGTCACATAAATCTAAGGTCCACGGCAGCATTTCAATTCAGGCAGTCTAATGCCAAAGTACACATACTCATCCTCTGAGTTATATTGCTTCTAAGTCTAAAAGTTGGGTGGTTCTGGGTTGCTCAGGTTCAATGTTACTACAGAGGAGATGTAAAGACCTACAGAGGCTACCAGGGCACCATGTGGGCATCCCTGAATTAAGGAGGAGTGCCTAAGCTAGAAGGGCAAACTACCAGGTAGCCCAACTCTAATGGGAGCTTGTGTGACACATGCCTTTGAAATGCCTCCCTCATGGAGGCTGTCTTAGCATCCATTGGATCAGGTGGACCTCCACCCACATCCAAACACCAGGCCAAACTAAATTACACAGCTTGCCTAAGTTGCATACTAAGCAGTTTTTGGGGGAAAAAAGCAGATAAATGGTTTCTAGTTGGGATTTACACAGGAAAACCAGTTCTTATAATGCCTCAGCAACTTACCTTCCCTCTTCATCCTACATTGTCAGAGAAGCTTAGAAGCTGCCTCTTGCAATTTGCCTCAACGTGTTAGCAGCTGCTAGCTAAATTACAGCCCCCGAGAGACTGCTAGGTGAGTTAGGAGTGTGTGTCTAACTACAGGTTCCTGAATGGTAAAATGTGCAAAGAATTCATTGTCAGGCGATGATTTACCTGGTATTACCAGATACTTCAAGCTAACTTCTGCTCAGAATAAATGCCCCTCAGCGAAAAGCTCAACTTTTCTGCCTGCTCCAGCATTCTTCTTTCAGAAATAGTCCAGAAAATTCCAATCACTACTATGACATTCTCTTTTTTTTTCCTTTTAATGTGTATTTTATGTAGATGTTATCTCTGAGACTGGATCAGCCATTGAGCAGAAGACCAGACATGGAAACAGCTCTTTTGTTTACTGAAGATGACAATTCTTCAGTGGCCGCATTTCCTCCCACACGTTGACCACAGATCCTGAGTTAAAATGCAGACCAGCCAGCTACAGATTGTGGCCCACTTGCTGACTGCTCTGCTCTTGGTTCCTGGAGGCTTTCTGGGAGGCAGCAGTCCCCCTTCAAAAGGTAGAAATATCATTTGTCTGTTAACCCAAAGTTACCTTTCCTCCAAAGCTAATGATGAGGGCAAACAGCCATGTTCTCAGCTATGACACAGATGGGATATTTACCAAAAAAAATACAGGCAGTAATTTCCTGCATTGGGAGAGAATGCTGGTGGGAGGCGGAAGGCCATAGATATTGTATCTTTGCTTCAAAGTATTATTATGAGAGATCCATGAAGTGGTACAGGGTGTAGCTTATAAAGAATAGGGCAGGATTCCTCCAACTTTCATAGGCATGTGAGCCACTTGGGAGTCTTGTTAAAATGCAGATCCTGATTCAATTGTTCCGAGTTGGGTCCCAAGATTTTTCATTTCTAATAAGCTCTGAGGTGAGACTGATGCTGCTGGTCCCAAGACTACACTTGGAATAACAAGACTTTAAAATATTCCACTCATAGATGTCATGAGTATTAGTATCTCCACTGATCAAACTTATAACCCAGAAATCGGTCACATGCATGTATCCTACTTACCCGATTTTCATGCCATTATGCTGCCTGTAGAAGGTGATTTTTATTTTATAAAAATCTAGATTTACCAAACTGATTTATACTTCTTAGAATTCACCTTAAGATTCCTAAAAGTAGAAAGCACTCCTTTTAAGAAAATAAGATTTTTAAATTCCTAATTTAAATACGTAAGTGCAGAAAGTCATTTATAATTTAACTGTGAAATATCTAGATTGGGAAATGGTGGCAAGGAGTTAATACAACAGGATTGAAATGATAGCTCTATTATTTTCCATAGATTTGAATGACTACATCTGCCATGGTCCTAAGGCTTCTAGCTACTCCCAGGCAATGGGAGACAAGATTTCAATGGATGCTGCCTCTCCAAAGACTCTCTGAAACCTGCAGATCAGTCTACCTATCAGTGGCTGACTGGGAAGTGGTAAATCAGTTCAGCCCAAATGGGTCCGGTGCTTCTTCAAAAACCACTAAAGATATAAAGTTAAAGTAAAAACAAATCAAAGGAATCCAAAGTTAACTCTATTTGTACCATCGTTACACATCTAGTATACTGAATTCAGATAGTGGCAGAATGTATGTTTGTCAGTGTCAAAAGTCATGCAAGGACAGGCAAATATCTTTTGAGAACACTTGTCAGTTATAAATTTCATCTCACAGTATTGTTGAGCCACGTTTTAAAGAACTATATTTTATATGGGATATGACAAAAGAGACACATGTTTTAATATAGGTATACCTCACAGATAAGGCATGTTTAGTTCCGGACCACTGCAATAAAGTGAATATTGCAATAAAGTGAGTCACATAAATGTTTTGGTTTACCAGGGCATATGAGAGTTACGTTAATAAACTTGAGTATATTAAGTGTGTATTAGCATTGTGTCTAAAAAAAGTCATATGCATAACTTAATTTAAAAATAATTTATTGTTAAAAATTGCTACTGCTCACCTGAGCCATCAGTGAGTCATAATCTTTTTGCTGGTGGAGGTCTTGCCTCAGTGTGGATAAGTGATGACTGATGGGTCAGGATATTAGTTGGGTGGCTGTGGCAATTTCTTAAAAAACATCAGTAATGAAGTTTGCTATATCATTCTTCCTTTCACAAAAGATTTATCCGCAGCATGCAAAGCTGCTTAATAGCATTTTACCCACTGGAGAACTTCTTTCAAAATTGGAGTCAATCCTTTCCGACTCTGCTATTGCTTTACCAACTAAGTTTATGGAATATTCTAAACGTTTTATTGTCATTTTGAGAGTGTTCACAGCATCTTCACCAGGAGTAGATTCTATCTCTCAACAGACCATTTTCTTTGGTCATCCACAAGAAGCAACTCCTCATCTCTTCAAGTTTGATCATGAGACTGTGGCAACCCAGTCATATATTTAGGCTCCACTTCTGATTCTAGCTCTCTTGCTATTTTCACCACATCTTCAGTTACTTCATCCAGTAGAGTTTTGAACCTTTCAAACTCGTCCATGAGGGCTGAAATCAACTTTTTCCAAATTCCTGTCAAAACGTGGGTATTTTGACTTCCTCCCATGGATCACAAATGTTGTTAATGACATCTAGAATGTGGAATTATTTCTAGAAGATTTTCAATTTACTCTGCCAAAATCCATCAGAGAAATCACTATCTATGGCAGCTGTACCTTACAAAATGTATTTCTTATATAATAAGATCTAAAAGTTGATGTTACTTCTTGATTCATGGGCTAAAGAATAGGTGTTGTGTTAGCAGCTATTAAAAAAACAAACAGGGGGGTGGGGTGGCAAAAAAAAAAAAGAAAAAGAAAAAAAGAAAAAACAAACAAACCAAAAAAAACCAAAAACAACAAAAAAAAGTGTCCTTGTATATCTCCATCTCTTGAGTGAGCAGGTTGCATTGCAATAAGCAATAATATTTTGAAGAAATTTTATTTTTCTGAGCAGGTTTTAAAAATAGGCTTAAAATATTCAGTAAATCATGCTGCAAACAGATGTGCTGTCATCCAGGTACTTATAGAGCACAGTTACAATAAAGTTTGTATAATTCTTAAGGGTCTTAAGACTTTTAGAATGGTCAATGAGCATTGGCTTAAAGTCACCAGCTGCATTAGCCCCGTAAAAGAGAACCTGTCCTTTGAATCCATGCACTGACTTCTCCTCTTTAGCTATGGTAGTCCCAGATGTCATCTGTTCCCAATATAAAGTTGTTTCATCTACATGGAAAAATCTGCTTAGCGTAGCCACCTTCATCAATTATCTAGCTAGTCTTCATTATAACTTGATGTACCTTTTCCACCAGCACTGCTGCTTTACCTTGAACGTTTAGGTTATGGAGATGGCTTATTTCTTTAAACCTCAGAAACCAGTTTCTGCTAGTTTCAAACTTTTTTTTTCATCAGCTTCCTCACCTCTCTTAGCCCTCATGGCATTGAAGTGAGTTAGAACTTTGCTCTGAATTAGGCGTTAAGGGACTGTTGTGACTGGTTTGATCTTCTATCCAGACCACTAAAACTTTCTGTGTACCAGCAATAAAGCTGTTTCATTTCATTATCGTTAGTGTGTTCACTGGGGTAGCACTTTTAATTTCCTTCAATAACTTTGCATTCACAACTTGGCTGTTTGGTGCCAGAGACTTAGCTTTCAGCCTCTTTTGGCTTTCTTCACTAAGTTTAATTATTTCTAGCTTTTGATGTAAAAGGTGAGACTTGTTACTCTTCCTTTCACTTAGAGGATATTGTAGGGTTATTAATTGGCCTAATTTTCAACATTGTGTCTCAGGGAATATGAAGGTTGGAAAAGAGGAAGAGAAACAGGGAATGGCTGGTGGGCTGAGCAGTCACCCACATAATATTTATCAATTAATTGATATTTATCAAATTTAATTGATAAATATAAATTAATTTATCAATTAAGTTTCCTATCTTATAGGAGCATGGTTCTTGGTGCCCTCAAACAATTACCATAGTAACATCAAAGAGTGTTGATTATCTTAACAGATATAATAATAATGAAAAAGTTTAAAATATTCAGAGAATTACTGAAATGTGACACAGAGACAGGAAGTGAGCCCATGCTGTCGGAAAACGGTGCTAACAGTGCTGACAGACTTGGTCAACACAGGGTTGCTACAAGCCTTCAATATGTAAAATATACGGTAACTGCAAAGCATAATAAAGAAAAGCACAACATAATGAGGTATGGCTGCATAGGATTCTTATTAAATGTTAATTAGTCAAGTTAAGATTGAAACTAATAGTTTCAGTCTTTTGCTTATAGGTGGTCTCAATAAACAATAATTATCCATGCAGATGCATTAGGATGACAATTTCTATAGATAACTGATAACTGTAATAAACATAATCTTGAACATCCACCTTGATTTTCTTTTCTTAGAAACTATTATAGTTTTTAAATGTCCGCTTATGCTCAAATCTATCAAGAAAGGGACTCATGTTACTAATTAGAATTCTGATTTTGAATATTAGTCTATTCTGAATTATGCTATATACCTTGGTACAACAAACCAGGGGCAGGAACTGAATGAATGATCATTTTCAAAGCAATTTTCAACCTAGAACCTGGCAGAATTTTCCTTTGGCAAACAAACAAAAAATCACAATTATGGTTCTGCTTTTAAAATGATGTATCACGTACTGGAGGCAAGATATAAACAGCTAACTGTTCATAATTTCTTCATGGATATGTCTGCTTTCATCTATGTACAACTGTAATGTGAGCAATCTCCGAAAGTCTCCAATCACTTTGTGACTCTTGGGCCATTCCAGATGTTGGGGAATTGCTGAAAGGCAGGCTTTCAGCTCCCTGAAGACCAAAATTCCCAATAACCCCAAGGTATATTATCTGAAGTCAAAACAAAGCCTTCTTGACTTGTTCTGTTAGAGTTTTTTATCTCTTCAGTTGCCTGACCCTGCCTTCCCTGAATGAGATCTCAAATTTGATCTTAGGTAAAAAGGATGTTTTGAGTATCTTTAAGCTTGTGTAGACAATGGCTATTTCAGAGAGCTCTCATCTTTCAAAAGCAGAAGCTTCTTTTAAACTCAACTAACTCTTGCAGTTAGGTCTTAACAAAGTGGTTCCGCCTCTCAGTCAATGGCTGTGAGCAGAAAGGACAGGGTGATTGAGGATTAGAAGGGTGGACTCTTTGGCTAACATTCCTTACGAAATGCCAATGGGACCTTAGCATAAGTATATGGCTTCTTATCACACAGTTATTTAAATGGCAATAAACAAAGCTGCAACAAAGAGGCCCTCATGGGTCTGGTAAATCTTGCACTAAGATATTAATTTCCACTAGAAATGGAGAAATACAGTCAAATTCAAATTATAATTTATAAAGCTCTTCAAACTTTAACATCTATATGGAAAATAAGAAAGTTCTCTACTAAAATGAAAACTCCTTTGCTTTTTCTATATCTGACCAAACTAATTTCATTGGGTTTTTCTGTAAGTTATTGTCAAATTTTGATAAACAAACCCCAAACCTATAATATACATGACCCAGTAGTCCTGAATTTCAGCATTATCAAGCTTTTTTAAAGCTAAAGAGAAGGGAACAGAAATCACATCCTTTACTGATATGCATTTCACCATTGAAATGAAAACATATCTTAAAATATCAAGCTCTGTCCTCTGTGAGAAATGATAAATTATAAGCATTCCAGCTACATTAAAAATTCCTTCAATTTTAAGTTCTTAAAGTTTGTTTTCTTTGGCTGTATAAGGCTGTCCTTTTAAACACAACTCAGCCACAGTGAGAAATCTTTTGAAATTGTAGAAATATTAAGTGTTTGAAGATAATAACAGGGCTTGTTGTCTGCATTAAACAGCCTGAGATTAATGTACTTTTATCTCAAAGCAGCGTTGAGCACCTCAGTGATTACACCAACAGTCTGAAAATCTGTCTGCTGCTCTCCTTGCTTAACACTGTTTTCTTTTGGAACAGCTTAGGTGCTCTCAAATCATGGGCTGTTCTGTGCTCCCAACAAATCTGCATGGTTGTTGATGCCATTAACTATCTTGGCCCAACTTGCCAAGTATGTATTTCTCTACTTTCCTAGTGAATAATCTGCTATGGACACCACCTTACCCTGTGCTATGTTTCTGGAAACCCAACTTCTAAGCCAATGATGGTTCTTCAAAGGCCTTCCCTCTTCATGCCCAAACTCCCCCCATCGTTTGGTATTGAAAATCAGTCCTATCACACCTATTAAGCCATCTTCCCTCCCAGTTAGCACACTGCTTCTAACGTGTATTATTAATTGAAGGTATGTGGCATATGTTATATTCAGCTTTGTGCTGGTTCTTTTCTTGTGATTTTCTATGGCCATTTCAATCATTGTCAATTAGTGATGCAATGTTTCATGAAGTTACTAATCTAGCCATCTAGAACTCCTACCATTTATAAAACAAAATAATCTCGCATGCTGTATGGGTTATTTTTACAAAACATAAAATAGATATCTTAATTAACATAAAAATGAAGCAAAGTTTTCACAATAACCCATAAACCCATTAAAAGAGGCACCATCACTTGAAGTTTTATACAACCATTCCTGGGAATGGTTAGAATTTTTTTTAAATATAAAAGTATAAAGACAAGAAAATGGCTTCTCCACATGTGTCCTAGCCCTAGCTTTTGCTAAGAATTAATCATGCAATTCAACCTGCACATACTACCTTCACTAAAGCCTTTAATAAGCCCTTTGAGTAAAGCTTTCTGTCATGACATATGCCTGTCAAGGGTTCAGTCTATTCTCTTGGCATATTGACCAATAAATACTTTCTATTCTGAGGTTTTTGGACAGCAAGTTATTCTTATATTCTAAGAAGAGGCAGAAAAGAATGCTGCTGGACCCAACGAGGTTGGGTCAGATAAGGAGTGGTTCCATATGTGAATGTTGCTTATCCCTCTAAATACCAACACTTCTTAAACATTTTCTTGTAGCACATTTAGCATTTTGTACTTTATTTTTTTAATAAAATTTTGCAAAGATAATATAAGCTTTTTCTTGACAAATTACTTTCAAAATTATGAATACTGTTCATGAGGTTGTGACATTCTCTGGAGTTTGCCCTAACTTGAGCTTTTTCCCTCGGTGCTTGGCCCCAGACTGATACATCCTTATAGTTCTACTGACTACTTTTTCTGTTTTATTTCATTTTTATTTGTGTTTCATACACTGCCTGTCTGAAAAATATGACTTAATGCAGTACTTGCTTTTAAAAAAGTCTTTGCTCTTTTCTTTCTACCATTTAGCTATATCTTCTCACTGACATCAATGTGTTTCTGGCTTTTCTGGCTGTTTTATTTTATACACAACTGTTCGGACAAGAGTCCCAGAGTGGCTCAACCTATTCTGCTGAGAACAACACTTTGACATTACCAAGAATCATTGGCGGCATAATATTTTGTAGCATAATAATGGTCTATTTGCCATTCTAAGCCTTTTTCTACACATCTCTGGTTTTCAGCTAGCAGATTAAAGCTTACCTTTCCTAAATATCAGATGTCCAGATAAACAGGGTTATTTCCATAATTCCTAAGAAAATAGAAGTAATTTGAAGAATGCTTTAGAGCTGTGTCATCCAATATGGTAGTCACTAGCCACATGTAGTTTGAATTAAAATGAAATTAAATTTAAACTAAAGTTAAACTTTAATTAACATTAAATACAATTTAAAAATCAGTTCCCTGGTTATATTAGCTATTTTTGAGTGCTGAATAGTCACATCTGGCTAGTGGCTACTCTGTCGGATGGATCAAAAAATTTCTACCATCCCAGAAAGTTTTTCTAGATAGTATGCTTCAAAGAATTCAGAGAAGCATGGTTCTAGGCCTATTAAATTCAGATCAAAAAAGAAAACAAAAAAAAAAGGGAAAGAAATGATGGGACCTGAAGGACCTTTATTATACCTGTGTCAAATCCTTACAACGTAATTTTCAATCAATGGCATCATAAGTAGAGTTTAATCTTCATATAGTATTAGTAACTTTGAAATTCATAAAACAAAAATCTGTTCATGGGGAAAATGTCTGTGCAGCAGCACGAATGCTTCAGATGTGATGCTTGTTTCATGATTCAGACCAGGGAGAGGCAGTGATGGTTAGTTAAGGTCAGGTCCATTCCTAGCTACATTCTGATTCTTCCATAATCAATACGGTAACTGAGAAAAGAACATAAATTCTGTTTGAAAAAATAAATCACCCAATTATAATCCAATCTGGATCTTCTAGCCATTTTCTTTTCTCTTAATGTAGAATATTCTATCACTGAGAATAATGAAGAATCAAGTTTTCAAGAAACGAAAATATATTTCAGTTGACAGAGAGTAACCACATATGATAGTATCATGTTATCACCCTAAAACCTTTGAATGCTTACTATGTACCAGAACTTCATGTTTTAGCTCATTCAATTCTCACAACAAACCTGTTAGGAAAGTATTTTATCCTTATTTTGCAGATCAGAAGCAGAGGCCCAGAAAAGGTTTACTTAAAAAGAAAATAAATAAAACTAACCCAGGTGATTCAGCTAGTAAGCAGCAAAACCTGGATGGAAACCCAGGCAGACTGGCTCTATAACCTGTGTCTCCACTATTTCAGTCTTCCACTTCCCATGTGCCATTTAAGAGCTTTTGAATTTTTGACTAAATAAAAGATTTCCTAATCACTTGCACAACTCTACTAAATATTATTATTATTATTGAGACAGAGTTTCACTTTTGTCACCCATGCTGCAGTGCAATGGCACAATCTTGGCTCACTGCAACCTCCACCTCCCAGGTTCAAGTGATTCTCCAGCCTCAGCCTCCCAAGTAGCTAGGGTTATAGGTGCCCATCACCATGCCAGCTATTTTTTTGTATTTTTGTAGAGACGGGTTTCTACCATATTGGCCAGGCTGGTCTTGACTTCCTGACCTCACGTGATCCACCTGCCTCGTAGATCCAAAGTGCTGGGATTACAAGGCATGAGCCATGGCACCCAGCCTACTAAATATTATTTAATATTTCTTTATTGCCTCAGAAAACAGTTCAATGTTACCAGATCTTATGATTTTCATTATGAGCAACAGGTTTTACTAAGCTAAT
Organism: Cebus imitator; assembly: GCF_001604975.1. Lineage (NCBI taxonomy): Eukaryota > Metazoa > Chordata > Mammalia > Primates > Cebidae > Cebus > Cebus imitator. The sequence continues at coordinate 1,267,904 of NW_016107666.1, forward strand.
TATTTGTAAATTGCCAGTAACCAGAGAGATTTGGTTAACAAAATGCCATACAATTAGTTTACTTCCCCACCTTTGCAACTAAACAGAAAACACAATAAAAAATAGAGAAGCACATCATTAGGAATTGCTGCAAGAAAGTCATGCTCTTTTCAATCATGGCAAATGTCTTTTTCTTTCTTTTTTTTTTTTTTTAAATGAAAACAGTACTCTCCAGGAAATCTCAGTTTTTGTTTTTATTCAAACAGGACTGTAATATTTAATTAACTTCACAGCTGGATCAACATATTTATGACATTTTATACTCATTTTTCTTCAGTCCTTCCCCCCTCCTTGTGTCACACACATACTTTATTTTTCCATCAGTGTTTATCAACCTTTTTACTTGGAAGTGTGTCTGCATATGTGTGTACAGCTTTGCCAAAAACGCTCATATTTTAATGAAACTCCTTCTGAATCTTTACAACCCTGCTGTAGTTGAAAAACTTGAAAAACAAAGTGGCTTATGTGTAGTCAAAGAAAACAAATTTTAAAGAATAGGTATAAAGTTAAAAAAAAAAGGCTGACTTGTTAGAATGAATTTTTGAGATAACTTAAGACATAAGCACCTGGGATTTATTCATAGCTTTGCTTCAAACCAAGGAAGCAGTAAACCATGTCATTGATCTTAAATTGCATATTTGTTTCCCTTTGTACTATTTGTGCTTACAGTTACTATCCTCCAGGGTGCTGACGTGTTTGTCACTGCCTAAGTGCACAACCCAAAACTTGTAGAATGGATATCATAGGCTTGGGGAAAATATCCTGGCAAAAGCAGTGGAGCGCTCTTGTAAGAAATTCTCTATGTCCATGTTTTTAATATCACAAAGAATGTTACTCTTAGGGAAAAGAATCAGTGATTCTGAATTCAAAAGTAATTGAGAAGAGTCAATCTTGAAATGTGGAGGTGTTTAAGTTAAATGTTTAAGATATTTAGGAACATCTTAACAAATTTATTACACATCTCCTTTTACATATGGTTAAGGGTGATGTGATAAAAAATCTGTCTAAATTAAATCTAAAAGAACTTGTTCAACATTAAGAATGAAAATTCAGAATGATAAGAAAGCATTGTGCCATTGTTTAACTGCCAGTAGTTGTAAAACTTCTTATTGGTATATAAAATAATGGCGTACTTTATAGTCATACTGTTTTAAATTTGATAAAATACCATAACATACACTAGCATCAGTCAAACCTGGAGTAAGTCCTTGATCTTTTTTTTTATATTTTAATTTTATTTTTAAAAATGTTTTAAAGCTTTATTTTTAATTGACAATTTTGTAATACTTATGGGGTACAATATGATGTTTTGATGCATAAATACATTGTGGAATCATGGAATCAGGCTAATTAGTGCATTCATCACCTCAAACACTTATTTCTTTGTAGTGAGAGCACTTAAAAGCCATTGTTTTAGCTATTTTGAAATACACATTATTATTAACTATAGTCACCATGCTGTATCAAACTTCTACACATAATACCTGTATCAAATTTCTACACTTAAAATAATTCTTGGATGAATTATTTTACATGTTGATTTTTCATTTCATTATCTTTTACTTTCATAAAAGTGACTAGCATAATGTTTTTTGAGAGAATCAGATGGAATAATACAGGGAACGCACCTTAGCACAACACCTAGCATATAATAAGGATTCTCATAAACACTAGCTCCTGCTGTTATTATATGTGTTAATATGGGCAAGCCACAAAATTATTGCATGATGAGTTAATTGTGAACTTGTGTCTAAAATGTCCTGCCGGACTTCATAGGGCTGCTGTGATGTTCAAATGCAATAATATCAGGAAAGCACAAGATGGCAAACTACTGTACAAATATGCTGTTATTTATAATCATAGTAACAATTGGTGCTATTAAACATAGAACCTCCTCCCATGATTATGAGCACCTTAGTACAGGAAAGACTTACGACTTGGATTCAAGCAGAAGTTGAAAGAAGGAAGAGACTAAAGCCTTCCTTGAGGAGAAGAGAGGAAAAGCTGGGATTAGATCATCTCTAAGGTTCTTTTCACTTGTAAACTTTTTTTACATTATGGTGTAATGTGCCAAGATGTATCAAGAAAGAAATTTGTAGCACACAAGTACTTGACTCTCAGTGGAGCCACACTCTTTAGACCCCTGTTTTTTATTTTCTTGGCCTCAACCCACCTTCTTCACCAATCTCACCTTCCATTGCACCCTTGATCCCTTTTATTCTTTCTTCCAAGAACCCACAATTTCCTCTGTCTTTATCAGTCCCAGATACATTTAATGCTAGTAATGGTAAAAAAACTTCTCAGCTGGGTTTTTTGTTGCCCTTAATTTTGGGGAGGAGCTGGGAGTGGGAAGAACTATCAATATTGGCACAAATTCTCAAATTAGAATTTAAAGTCTTTGGGGCCTTGTCTCTTCTCCCACTGGACAGCGTGGCAAATGGCTTCACTCTCTCTCCTCCTTGGTATATTTCCTATGGTAAATAGGATCCATCATAGACTTTTTGACTCCTGAAATCTAAACCTTTTACAAATATATATATATGTTTTTTAGCAAATGAGAAACTTTGAGAAATTATAGCCTGCCAGACGGGTTTAAACAATTCATCTGGTATATTGAAGCTAATTAGACATGCAACATAAACACTGCCATGATAAAAATGCACAGAAAACGCATTTCACAAACAATATGACTATAAAACCCTACATCTGATCAAAAATGTTTAAAAAGAAACAAGGCTCTGCCAAGATTATTTTCCAAAGTCCATTATTTCTAGTGCGATATCTGCAAAGGGAGCCAAGTCACTGAAGAGCTTCACGTTAAAGAGCGGATTACTCCAGCTAAATACAAAATGATTAGGAGCTCAGGGGAAGCCAGTAGGCCTTAACTGAGTCATGTCCTTGGCGCCAAGCTTGCAAATTTTGCCTAAAACTTGGCTTATTCTGTAGGCACCTCACTCTGCATAACTTTTGGCTTTGATTTCTGGGCATGTCTTAGGATCTCAACTGACTTTCCCTTGAAGCTTGATTTTCAGAAGACAAAGAGGTTGATTCCACATAAATAGACAGTTTTGGAAGAAATAATAATAAATACTGGTAAGTCTGTTGGGACACATTGATATATTTTATGAGGTGGAAGAAGAGAAGAACAATTATTAATTCAAAATTTCCAGATCAAGCAGTTTCATCAAGTGTGCAAGGATAAGGCTGCAGGAGACAGCAGGGTGGGTCAAACAGTGATTTGGCTTCTTAGAACGTGCTGCAAGACATTCATACCAGTAACTATAAAAGGAGACACAAAGCTCAGAGTTGAATTGGAGCAGAAAAGGCAAACTCCCCCCATGCCCAGGCACCTCTCTTGTCTCAAATATGCTAAGGCTTAGTGGGAGATGCAATCCAGGGCTGCAAGAGTGAGACAGAAAAAAAAATGCAGTGAGCCTGGAATGCAGGAGAGTAAATACAAGGTGGTACATTACTAATTTGGCCATTATTTTATACATATAAAAAAAAAATCACAGCATTCTCAGTCTTGCTAGAAAAGCCATGCAGGAACATAACTCCTTAGAACAATTTTTTAGCCTCTATTTGTCAGAGTTAGTCACAGAGGGGAAAATACAGCATACTTTCTAATGGAGTTCAGCTGAGAGAATTCAGGTATGTTCAGATGACATTTAAGCTGAACCCTGAAAGACAAGTAAGATATTGGCAGCTTCTACTAGAGGGGAAAACATTCCAAGACAGTGAAAATCATGTGTGAAAGTCCTCAGTAAAGACTGGTGGTACTGAAGGAATAGTTGTTTTATTCCACTACTTGGAAATGAACAAAACATAGCAGACAGGAAAAAGACCTGTCATGTTCCTGTTTGCCCTACTGCACAGTCTTATTCTAAATGAAAAGAACCTTTTTACCTACATTTTCGCATACTAAGGTAATCAAACTTCCGCAAGGCCTATGATAGGGTCTTTCCTAAAGATACTCTAAGCTGAGTTTTCAAATACAAAGATTTGATTGAGAACTGAAGAGGTTTCAGTGAAGGAAAGCCTATATAAAAGAGAGCTTCTGAAATGCAACCATATAAAAATTAATTTTTAATCAGCCAAAAACATTCCTAAACAATTTCTAATCACCTTCTTCCTCCATCACTCTGCACCAAAAGGTTTAGTTAATACCAAAACGATGACAAACATTGGCTACAACATTTAGGTAAATAGAAAATTCCAACCGTATGCAAAAACATGCTTTCGTTTTCTTTTAGTGAATTTTTCTAAAATTTGAAATTTATAGTAGGCATTAATTCACTCATTCAACAAGTATTTATTAAATACCAACCAGATGACAGAAACAAGCCATACTCTGATATTTTATGCTTATTGAAAATAAAATATTTTGTAGTCTGTGCCTATTATTTGGACACATTGAAGGGTTAAAGTGAGAGTAAGTTTAAATGCAAAGACTGAGACTATTGAATCTATCTCAGCTTGGTCTTGAGATAAGTTATTTCAATACAAATTGAACCTATATAATCTGATTCTAAAGATGCCAGTTATCTATTTATGTTTCAAACTTTGTTTTAAATAAAGCAAGCTCAGGAAACCTAAAACCATTTCTCCACAAAAAAAGACATGCTGTAATTGATACTTTACATATTGTAAAGAAAAGTCTACCTCAGAAATAGAAATGGTTCTAATATTTACAAACAAAAAATTGATAGAATATAGAATAAATTGAAATAATTCTTTCCCACTAGACTGTCTTCTGCTTCAATAATTTATGCCTTACAACCAATAAAACAGTAAGAAACACATCCAGCCCAATGATTTAAAAAAGAAAGAAATTATCTACCAAACATAAAATTCTAATTTACTGAATTTCTAGAATGGGTTAAACACTATTTTTTCCAGATATTGCCTCTTTCTCATTAGAACTTACATTGGACCTTCTTACTTTATCCATGTTTTTCCATTTCAGTTTTGCATTTCATCATTTTGCCTTCCTCAGCTAATTACATTATTTCTTCCTACCTAGTTTCCTGTTAATTAATCCTCTCTTCAACAGATTCTAATTTTCTACTGATTCACTGATTGAGTTTTTATAATTATAACGTTTGAGGTTTTTTTCTGTATCTTTCTTAAAATTTCATCAAGTCCATCATTCTTTTTTCAGTGATTAACCTAAAAGTCTCCCAGAATATTTAGTTGTTTTCACTGATAGGACTGTCCTAGGTATCTAGTTAAACAGGGTATGTCTGCTTGTATAAGTACATTTATATCACTTTTCATATAAAATCATGTACCCTAACTTGCTGCTCCCTCACTCACAAAGGTAAAATGTAATGTTAAACACAAAATACGTGGATTGCAAAACAAAGGCTACTTTCTGAAATTGTGTAGGATTCCATGTCCCCAAAAGTACAAAAAAAAGTGATAAATTATATAAATTTATAAATTATAAAATTATATAATTATATAATTTATAAAAAATTATAAATTATATAAATTTAAAGTGATATATAAATTTAGTATATATTATATACTAGATATATATTTCTAGTATATAGCATACTAGAAATATATAAATTATATGAATTATAATTGATAAAATATAATTTCATATAATTATTTGAAATTATTTACAGTATCTAGTAAAATATATAATTTCTTATGTCTACGTATTTACAAATATGATTTTAAAACCTTATAAAGATTCTTATTTTCATGTTACAGCTGAAAATAAGAAGGCTCAGGAAGGTTAAGATGCTTTTGCAGAGTCAGATGACTAAGCCATGATTTGACTTAGGAGATTCCAAAATGCACATTCATTGCACACACTACATGTATCCAATTACTTGCCCTCATTTTCCTCATTCATGCATGGTCAGCAGGTTACAACATCTAAGAAGAGCAGGAATTAAATACACAAGTGAACCAGGGTACTTTGTTCTTCCCTACAACCATAAACCACTTCAGCCTTAGGCAACAGGGCATGTCTACTTGTATAACTACAGGGGGTCCATTTATATCATTTTTCATACAAAAGCAAATGTTTGCTCTTTGTCCCCTACAGCCAGCCTAGAATCCCATCAAATGCATTATCCATAGGGGAGGAACCTCATTAGGAGTGTCATCCTTATGTACATTTACCCAAATGATGTCTTTTTTGTTTCTCAAAATAAAAGTTAACGATGTTACTAAAACTCAACACAGAAATGAACTACTCTTTGTAAAAATATAAGTTTTTAGGCCTTTAAACTACATATAGTAATTTCTATTGCTATCTTCCCTAGAGCAAGAGAAAATAATAATTTCTAATACCACTCAGTATCAAATTGAAACCTAGGGCACATTTTGATCAAAGGTAGCTGGGTTGCCTTCCTTCCTCCCTCCTTCCTTTCTTTTCTCTCCCTCCCACTCTCTTCCCCGTTCTCCATCACTCTCCTCCTCCTTACAATTACAGCACCTTCGTGGAGCTTACATCCTAGTGTGGTAGTGGGGAGCCAGAAAATGAACATGTAAACAGAGATGCAAAAAATGGTACATCCAGTGATAAGGACTAAATAAGAAATAAAGTTTGTAGATGAAATACAGAGAAATTGGGCTTAGCTAATTTACAAAGGACCTTGAGGGGCTGCCAGAATGAGAAGACACCAGCATCATGGGAAAGGCTTTTCAGACAAAGAGAAGCATGAATGCAAAGCTCCAAGGCAGGAAGGAACCTGGCCTGCTGAGTTCAAGGAGTTGATAGAAGGCTGGTGGGCCAGGGCAAGGCCCAGTAGTGAGAAGTCCTGGGAAGAGGTGAGGGAGGTTTTCAGGGCCAGATCAGGTAGCTCTTGTATGCTACAGTCATGGATCTGGGTTTTACATGAGAAGCTGTCGGAGGATTTTAAGCAGAGAGGGACATCGTTTGATTTAGACTCTTTTAAGATCATCTAATTGCGGTAGGACAATATTAAAAGCAGGAGATAAGTTGGGGAAGTCTGCTGAGTGCAGGTGAGAAATGATAATGGACCTGACTGGAGTGGTGTGGCAGAGATGGAGAGAACAGAATGGATGTGGGATGGATTTTGATAGAACTTGCATTGAGTGTAGTGTGTGCAGGAAAGGGAATATCAAGGGGGACTGAGGGTTTTGCCTTGCCTTTTAGTTGCCCTTAGGACTAACTCCCAGATAAAAGAAAACACATGCCCAGTAATTCAAGTGAGAGATTCTAGAAAGTTATTCAAAAGAAATTGTCTATGACATGGTGAAAACTAGCCAGACTATAAACACAAAGTTGGTGTTTCATTGACCAGTGATATAGTTTGCCTTTCAGGAGATGAAAGATATTGCCAAGAGCTTTGCTACTTAAAGCATTGTCTGGGGCCAGCAGCGCTGGATCACCTGCTTGGAAAGATTGTCTTTGTCTCCACTCCAGACCCACTGAATCAGAATGTGCTTTGTTTGTGTGCACATGAAGGTTTGAAACGCAGGTGCAGAGACACGCTAGCAGACTGGAACCATATCCTTCATTTTAAGATATGTATAAAAAGTACCATGTTTATTTAGCATCAGTGACCTTTAAGTAAAAGAGATTGCTTTCACTGGAAAAACAACAAAAACAAAATACTAAACATCGTTTCTGTAAGCTTGCTTCAAATCACCTTACTGACTAGATTTCTTTCCCTTTCCAGTGGTCTTTCTTTCCCATTATATTAGTAATTGCACACAGGAGAATGGAAATCTGCACAAATCTGGTTACCAGGCTTCAGGGTCTTGTGGTCAGAAATACTGCTCTCCAGTAATATTTTAAAGGAAACATTACTTTCTTTAATTATAAATGGAGGTCATAGCAATTTCTGCACAGACCCCTAAATGTTTTATGATGTTTTTAATGAAAAAAAGGCAAAGGAGCCAGCACTTCAATATATCACACACACCAGAGCAGCAAAAAATTATAATAAAAATCTATGTACTCAACTACATTTTCAACTGGCAGTGAATCTATTGAGAATAGAACCATTTATATACAGCTAATTTCTTACTTGAGTTCAGGGGAACCTCACTGTGAAGGCCACTTCCCTCTCTCCTACCCTTAATGTGGTTTTCCTGCCTGGAGAAGTCACCTAAAAACGGAATGCAAAAGCCATCTGTTTAAAAACCAAATCAAGACATTTTCCAGAGCAGTGGTGCTGATATCACGGTATTGGCTTGCACAGAGGGGTTATTAATCAAAGTTCAATTCAAGTCAACAAGTATTTATTGAACACCTATAACACTTAGGATTTTTTGAATTATGTGCATATAGAGCTACAGAAAGTTGCTGATTGAGAAGTTTCCACATTGACAATTTTAAAGACAAAAGAGGTGAACTTTTTAAAAAATGCTTATGGTCATGGAGATTGAATCCCACTGTTGGAATATGACATGTATTATAACTTCTTTTCCCCTTGTTTTTAAATATCTGAATCTAGCAATACTGTTTAAATGTCCCCTCTTCAGAGAAACCTTTCATGCCCACCCAATCGAACATCAATTTTTGCCCTGGTTATTCTTTCGTATGCCCTAGTACTTTCCTTTCATAGCCCTTAATACATGCTGCAATTGTGTGTGTCTTTATTTGCTTGTGCTGTCTTCTCATTAGAACAGTCCTCATGAGAACAGGGGCTGGTCTGATTTGTTCTCCAATGAATACCAGCTGCTTAGTGGAGTTCCCTCCCAGGCAAATAATAACTATTTGTTGAATGAATACACAAGTGTTAACTGTCAAAATCTTTTCTCTGCTCCACTGATTACCTACTTCTTATTTCAGATGCCCTGATTAAACTTCATCTTTCTTTGAATTTCTTATTCATTTGTTCATTCACTTAGCAACAGCATGTGGGTAGAGTGTGTTTATCCAGAAAAAAAAATATTTTTGGAGGCCTTCCACTTTAAATCTAAGCTTTTCTAATAATGTCTCATTGATGTATTTCTGATATTTCTTACTAGTAAACTAGATGATCTCAATCAAGAATTTTTATCAGTTAATAAAGAGTTAAGTTCGATATGTAAGTCATTAGTAACAAAATTTTCATTAGAATCATTTGCCTTCTTCTATATTAATCAAATGAATTATATATTTTGAAAAAGAAGCCTGAAAAGACCGATCTATTGTCAAAATGCATGAAGAGCACAGAAAAAGGTGACCAATGGTATGTTGTCTACAACACGGCTGCAGCTAGGCTGACGACAAACACGTGGCAAATAAAGCCAATGTGCCACAAACAAGGACCATCAATCAAACGGGAAACGAAAGCAAACACCTCAATCTCAACTTGTCTCCAGGTCAAAACCTCAAAGCTACATTTCAGTGGATATGTTTAACAGGTTCACAAGGAGCGAGACACAGATTTGGAGAAATATTTAGAAAAAAATTCCGAAATACTGTTGTTTCCAAGGGGAAAAGAATTCTGTAACAGTCAATTTGGCTCTCTCGACCTATTAGGCCCAGAAACGGTGTGAAGACAGACCTACATGTACATTCTATAAAGTTCCCAGTACAGGATCAAATACCTACTAGCGTGGTAAGAGTACTTTATACAAGAAAGGAAGACCATTTAACAAAGTTTGGGAAATAAAGAAATAAAGGGTTCAATCCAGAAATTCTTTTCTTTTTCTTTTTTTTTTTTTGAGACAGAGTCTCACTCAGTCACTCAGGCTGAAGTGCAGTGGCATGATCTCAGCTCACTGTGACCTCTGCCTCCTGGGTTCAAGTGATTTTCTTTTCTCAGCCTCCTGAGTAGCTGAAATTACAAGTGCCCACCACCACACCCAGCTGATTGTTGTATTTTTCGCAGAGACAAAGTTTTACTATGTTGGCCAGGATGGTCTTGAACTCCTGACCTCGAGTGATCTGCCTGCCTCAGCCTCCCAAAGTGCTGCGATTCCAGATATGAGCCACCGTGCCCGGCCCTCTATGCATAATTTCTGACATCGCCAGGGTTCACAGGTTAACTAACAGTAATAATGGGCAGCAAAATAATGTTTGTCTTCTTCTCATCAGTTTAATATACTTGCCTGTTGAGATTACCGGAAGGAGCTGAGTGTATTGATTTGAAAAGGGGGGGGGGCATTGAATGTATTGAAGTTTAAAAGGAATGTTTAATTATAATTTTGTATTTTCCCTCCATTTGTACAAGTTCATTATTAAATAATCAGAGGTCTGGAGCTGGATGAGACTTTGAGAGGCCATTCAGGTCATCACACTGTGTTCTCTCAGTGCTCTCAAGTCTCATTGGTGGTGGGCTCTGTAATGGACGTGCATTCTTACTGACATCCTTTCCACTTCCTCCCTGGTTGAGTACTAGCAACAGAATACTAGTAACATAGTTTGGAGAATTTGGAGGGTTTCTCTCTACTAAAGGGCTTTGGATTATTCTAAAGTTATCTTTGGCACAGATTGGTTTAGGACTGAGATTCTTTGGCCAAGAAGATATGAGCGGCAGCTTGCTATTGACTTTTTAGAAAGTTCTAGAGAAGGCAACAGGAAGTGAGCCTCTCCCATAGCCACGTGGAGAACATTAGAGATAGTAGACGAGGAAGAGGAAAAAACAATTCTAGATAACGTAGTTGAAAAGACAGATTATCAAACATAAGCCTATGACTGTAAAAGGGTACAAATAGGCAGCAAAATAACACGGGTGTGAGCTGCTCCTTGCTGCTTTTCATGAGATATTACAAGAAAGATGAGCTTAAACAAGAAGTTTTTCGTTTGCAACAAAAGGAAATGAGGATAGTCCAGCAACTAGGTATTAGGTTATATGATTAGAAAAGGGGATGCAACTGTTGCTTTTCTCCCAAAGGGAAGTATTTCAAGTGACTTTGATACAGCCACTGCTGATGTGAAGGAGACGTGGGTAGAAAAGAAATGTGGAATATGTCTAGCGAAGAACATTGGGTGTAGTTACTGGCACAAGGAAGTTAATGGGCACAAATGGAGGAGAAGCCCCCTCTGATTTTGAGGAAATCATATTGCCAAAGAAACCACAGGACTCACCTACAAATTCTACGACTATTCCAGCCCTAAACAGATGCTCAGTCCTGAAAATTGACATCAATAGAAATGAAATTGTGAAACACACTTCCCAAAGTAGACCACACATAGACTAATGAAAGGTGAGAAGCAAAGACAAGCCTGTCAATGAATGGAGACTGAGGCCACAGCAAATAAATGGAAAGGGAGTTTTACTTGGACAGCAGAAAACAGTTAAGGAACTCCTCCCGGCCGACACCCCCACTGCCAAGTAACAGTGTATGTCTGCGGCTCATGCAGGAGAGTCAATTGTTGCCATTTATCAGAACAGCAGTTTTTAATGACGTTATACTGTTCCTGAGTCACCACTGTGTACGTGTGTTGTGGTGAAGTGGGATAGATAACTTGCTAACTTGCCTTTTACGATACAAATGTCAAGATGACAAGGTGCCAACTCCATATCTGATGGAAAGTATTTAGCATCACCAGAGATCTTGAATGTTGTCACAGTCTGGTGTATTCTGGGTTTCTTCCCTTGAAAAAGGTGAGAATATTCTGTGTGTGGTTACAGGGGTGGACTGTAGCCAAGATTCAGATGTCCACCAAAATCCATTCTCCATCTTCTGTTCATGCCTGGTCCATGGTTTGCTAGCCATATCATATTTTCCAGCCATACTTGCCATGACTTAAGACCATTTAACTAAGATCTCACTAATGAAATGAGGAAGTGATATCAGTATACCAGATGGGGACCTTTAAGACAGCTGACTTGCCCCCCTCATACTTTCCTGTCCTTTGCCATAAGTCTGAGCACGGAAATACCAATAAGCCAGCTGTTTTGTTTGTTTTTTTTTTTTTTAGACAGAGTCTTGCTCTGTCTCCAGGCTGGAGTGCAGTGACACAATCTTGGCTTACTGCAACCTCCGCCTCCTGGTTCGAGCGATTCTCTTGCCTCAGCCTCCCAAGTAGCTGGGACTACAGATGCACACCACCACCCTCCCAGCTAATTTTTGTATTTTTAGTAGAGATGGGGTTTCACCATGTTGGCCAGGATGGTCTTTATTTCTTGACCTCATGATCTGCCCGCCTTGGCCTCCCAAAGTGCTGGGATTACAAGCATGAGCCATCATACCTGACCCACAAACCAGTTTTAACCATGCATTCTGCATACAAGAATGCCCCAGAGCAGAGCTTCACAAACTTCAGTTCATGGCACTGTAAGGTTTAAATGATATTTCCACAGTACCCCTAGGTCAAAGGAAATACCTAATTATTCCATTTAAAAGCAGTTAGTTTCAAAAAACTTAGTATGTCCTAATGATCTAGTAAGTACCTGAAACAAGAACAGGTATAAATTGAGAGACAGAGAGATATTTGCATTTTGTTCTTAATCATTACTAACATTTGTTAAGCATTGCATAACTTCTCAAATACCACCAATCTCAACAATGAGTTTTGCAAAGAACTTGCTTTTTCAAATCACAACAATTGCTGAAAAACAGCTTCACAAAGATATGACATCATTGAAAGTGACGTAGCGTGAGATCTGACATTGAAACTGATCTTATTTGCATTGTGGTTTTTTGTGTCGGAACAATTAACATTATCCTAACTGATACATTGACCAAACTTTTGAATGACTTTCAAAGAAATATAAGAGAATCTCACACTGAATCAGAATGGGTTTCTCTAATACACCATTGCCTTTCTTAGGGCTGAACTAAGGTGTACAAGGAAGAATGAGGAAGAAAGTAGAATGTGGCAGGTACTCTCTGGGATATAATCCTCCAAAGAGCTCAATGAACCTCCAAATCATCTTAAAATACACACAAGGGTATCATTCCCAGTCTTCTTAGGAGTTCAATGTTCAACAGATAAATCTTAATAAATGTGTAGAAACTTAAACATAAATTATTTTGAACAGTCTATTAATTATTTACCAAACACCTACTATGTACAAAATACTGCAAAATACATGCAAATCCAAAGTACCATTACACATAAAAAACATTCTTTGCAAACTACTCTTAGGAAGAGCAAATCTCCATTCCACGCACACATTGGATTCTAATATCTCCCTAAGCCAAAACTCACTGTCCACTGATTTCAACAGAGGGGAAAATGTAGATTGGTGTAGGATATTTTTCTTTTGCACCGTATTCATTATCCATCTTTACTGAGTTGTTCACACATCAATTAACTGTGCTATATTTTTTAACGATTAAAGTTGAATCAAAGAAGTTATTTTTTTCTTTAAAAATCTGAAGAGGAAGCTAGAGATTCTGAAAACTGAAAAGGAGGTGAGTAATGTTCTTTATGTCTTCTCTGATTTATTCTCCAGAGTCTTAAGCCCTCTCATACCTCACCTCCTCTGTAAGCTTAAATCATTAGCTGTGATCCAAACATATCATACCTGAAAGTTCCGCCTTCTCCACTTGGGGAACTCTACCCTCCCCTTTGAGACTGAAGTCAAAAATGACCTTCCTTACTGGCTTGCAGAAATAGTGATCCCTCCCCTTCTTCAGGCTTTCCCACTACTTTATATACATGCATATGAATTCATGCACCCATACTTCTGTTATGGCACTTTTCAAATTACATAACCAGTTTGGGGTTGATATGTTTATTTAAATTAGGAGCTGGCCAGGCCGGGCGCGGTGGCTCAAGCCTGTAATCCCAGCACTTTGGGAGGCCGAGGCGGGTGGATCACGAGGTCAATTGATCAAGACCATCCTGGTCAACATGGTGAAACCCCGTCTCTACTAAAACTACAAAAAATTAGCTGGGCATGGTGGCGCGTGCCTGTAATCCCAGCTACTCAGGAGGCTGGGGCAGGAGAATTGCCTGAACCCAGGAGGCGGAGGTTGCGGTGAGCCGAGATCGCGCCATTGCACTCCAGCCTGGGTAACATGAGTGAAACTCCGTCTCAAAAAAAAAAAAAAAAAATTAGGAGCTGGCCAACATTTTCCGTAAAGGGTCTGATAATAAATGTTTTAGGCTCTGTGGGCTATGGGGTCTCTGTAGCAACTACTGAGTTCTGACTTTGCCATGGGAAAGTAGGCACAGACAATATGTAAATGATGGGTGTGGCTTATTTTCAGTAAAACTTCAGCAGCTAGCTAGATTCGGCCAAAGGGCAATGGTGTGAGGATTCCTGTTTTAAATCTTTAAGAAAAAAACCTCACATTGCTTATAAAATCTTCCTAGGTCATTCATCTTCATGGAATTTGCTAGGTCCTCTTCAGCCATTTTCCCAAATTCTGGATACCATTAAGATCCATTTTTGACTGACAAAATTTTAGGCTTTAGTTAACGATATATAACTTACATTCAATATGAAGTGAGTGAACTGCACGTTCAGGAAATTATACTCTAATAGGCACACTGATATATATATATATTTCATTTTGGCCAATAGTATTGAGCCACACAGCATTTTACATTTAACTGGTTAATGTTTACATGTAGAGATATTAAACATTTTTTAAAAGATGGTATTTACTGTTTTTCTTGACAAGTCAGAGGACATAGCTTTACTCCACCTACCTTCCCTTATGGTAACAAGTCATCGGATCTGAGTAACAGCTGCCCCTTTTAAAAGCAACATGTAATGTCCAGTTTTTTACAGTCACCACTACTCTCTACTGTCTCTCCAATGTTCAGTCCAAATATCAGTTGCCATTTATCCTCTTTCGTCTGGCAGCCTCTTTATGTTACCTATCTGGTTCCTGTTATCATTTGGGTTTGCAACCCTGATACAGTATTAAGAATGCCTGGGAGATTCAGACCACCAGTCCTTACTTTCCTTGCGCCCCTGAACACTTTATTCCTGTCCTGCACACTCAGGATTCGGCATACCAATTCCTGTGAAGAATGATTTTAAAACAGCATGCCTTCAAGCTGGGAGGGGCTCCAAACTCTCCTTGTGCTCTATATCCATCAAACAATCCCTTCTCCTTTCATCCAGCCCTGTTCTACTTTCTGATTGTCCACAGTCTCATATGGTATCTCATTTATCTACTAATCAGATTTTTAAAAGTGCAAATGCCCATTTATTTTTCAATGATAAAATACAGACACCAGGTCTAGGCATCTTACAGTCTGTTAGAAGGTCCACCTGAATGTTTATTGCAGCCATTGGCTACACCTGAGCAAACGAGCATGTTTTCAAATACAATTTCCTTACTATTGGCACAAGAGCAGCGTTTTGTGTGTTGTGTGTGTGTGTGTGTGTGCGTTTTGATCACTTTTTCACTCGTGGTGTTAGGCTGGGTTTAGTTAACACTCATTCATCTGACTCACCACCTGTCCCATTCTGCAGCCTACATTTGTAAGATGAATGGGGGTCAGAGCACATAAGACCCGTAGTAGCAGCCAATGTTCATTGAGCATTGTCTGTACCAAGGACTATCCTAAGACCTCTGAACATCGATTACTTTGCTTAATCCTCACAATACACCTATGGAGCATATACTATTATTACATTCATTTTACAGTTGAAAAAACTGTAGCACACAGTTGACATAAATAGCATAAAGTTAGATAATTTGCCAAGGTCAAATGAAGGAACAAGGGTCCAAACCCCCAAAAATCTAATTTTAAAGGATATTCCTCTTACCACCAACCCTTCAGTCCCCAGCAGCTCACTACCAGTGTAGATGACCATAGAACAGAACTAAGCCTCCTGTGCAAACACGTTCAAACCCAAGGTATTGTGAGGAATCTACTAAGTGAGCTATCAAACTGAAATCTAACTGTAATAATACTGCATTCCAGAACTACCCATATTCCTAGCTTGCTTAGTAATGAAAAGATTATTTATAAAGATTTAGTGTTCCTAGGCTTAAACATCCTGGGATATTGGTAAAAATTTTGATGGAAACTTTAAACAAAATTGCATTACGTTTTTTTCAGCTTACACTGGGAATGACACTGCTCAGAGCTCTATATTCTCTGGATACTCTTTTTACTGAGATTTTCATTTTTTTTATGATCAAAGTGGGCATTTGGTTATAGCTGCTTTAAAATTTTTCTGAGATAAAGATTAAAGTTACGCCTTAAAACAGGGAACTCTGGGACCTCCATTCCCATTTGTCTGCATTATAATGGACCTAAAATGACTTTCTGGGGAGGATCTTGTGTTGCCTGGGACTACTCCTATGGCTCATTGCTAAGCAAAACCAGGTATCCTTCTACCAAGACATATCTCATTGTTCAACACTTTAACTTCTGCAAGACGATATTAATTCCACCCTCAACTTGGCTGAAAAAACACATGGCTTAGCACTTCCTGACAAAACAGAACAGCTTTCCTCCATGTACTTCTCAAGGAATATAACCTTAAACTCATTACTGATCCAGAAGTATCTTTCAAAAACTTGGCTAATAGAAGATATACCTATGGAGGATTCCCCCAAAGCTACATCTTTGCTCAGACACAGTGGTCTTTCCTTTTGGCACAAATCACACAGACTATGTATATATGGGCTGTTTATTAAAAGTCAGGGATTGCACAGACACGAGGTGTGAAAGAGATACTTCACATTCCATCCTGGGATAGATAGCAAACCATGAGAAAGTGACAAATCTGGACCACATCAGGTTGAATCTGATGAAAAAAGCTCCCTTTTTTCACAGAATTGATTTTCAATCAATTTTATCTTGGCAGATGCACTGGTCCATATTGAAGAACCGTACAGGAAAGAGCTGATGATGGTTATGACTGCGTTTATGATGAGGACACCATTCATGACATTATACAGTGTCCTCTCTAGAGAAACTTATTGGAGAAATTTCTCTTTGGTCTCAATATAGGGCAGGATGGAGCCTCTCTGAGCAATTGGTTTCATTTCACTTATGAACACTATAAATCATGTTTGCCTCCTATCTTGGGCCGCTAAAAAGCTCAGTGTCAAATATGTGGCATTTCTCTACATGGGAGGTAAGACATCAATGAAGCACTGGTTATACTCCTGACCCTATTTCACCCTTCAATTATAACTTTCTCTTTCCTTCATCTGTTTACCAATCACATCTTCTCTTGTTATACTGAACAGATTTCAGTAACACATTTTAGTAAGATTTTTTGAACCAGGAATGAGAGAAATAAGCAATTAATTTCTTTGGTGCCTTTTTCCCTGGTGACTTGTTCTACCAATGATCCAGATAAATTCTGAAAGCCATCCTCTGTTCTTCCTTCTTTGCACCCAAGAGTTGATTCTGCTTCAAGTTCAGCAACTTATATCTTCACTGCCACTACCCTAAGCTCAGGACACCAGTGGCTCTCTCCTTGGCCACTGTAATAACTCACCTGTTTAACTCCCCAGCCGCGCTTGAAATCCTACATTGGCTTCCTCTGTCCTTGGGATATTGTTCAATCTTCCTCACGGACCTTCCAAGTCCCTGGTAAATCAGAATGAGTGGTCTTTGATTTGGTCCATGTGACATTGCTTTATTTTCTTCCTGTTTTGGACATTTGCATGGGCTCTTCCCTCTGCCTGGAAAACTCTTGTACCATGCTCCTGGCTAAATTTTATTCAGTTCTCAATTTAAATGTTCCTTTCTTGGGAGGCTTTGGTGGCTTCTCAGATTTGGTTACACATTCCTGTTACATACCTTCAGGAGCAGTTACTATTTGGGAAGTAGATGATCACATTTGATTTCAATTACTTATGGAACAGTTTGTTCTTCCTGCCACGCTATAGGACACGGGCTATGTCTGCCCTGTTTACTGCTCCATTCCCTGTGCTAAGCACAGGGCCTAGAACATTATAAGCATTCAAAAAACATTGGTTGGTTCACTGAATGAGAAAAATCATTATTAAAGCAACAGAAAGGACAATTTCTGGCTGGTATATCTTTAGTGGACCCACAAATTTAAACCATCAACCTGTAAAGTTTCTCATTGTTATATTAAAAACTGTTATATTTGCTTACTTCTTGTCTAATATTTTCACTTTAAAATCAGGAAGAGGAAAATTCACACAACATATCATTCCTAGTCTGATTGCTTATTCGGTCGTCATGTACCACGTAGGATAGTGCAGCCATAGAAGACAAAGCTAGTCTTGAGAGATGTGTCCTCTTAGCAAGGGACGCTGAGTTACTTAGACTTAAAGGAAGGCTTTGGTTGTCTTTGTGAGGGAAAACAGGTGCGTGATAATTGCCAAGTAATTGAAAGATATATTTGCTCAGCAGAGTCAATGGTAGCTGCACATCCTCTTGCACAGCCAGTACAATGCAAGCTAGTTATGACATCAAGCATTTCTGCCTTTTCTTTAAAGAGGTTGCCGTTACATTTCTGCACGCATCGTAAAAAAAGACAGCATCACAGACTTCTACTCTTGGACTGAAAGTATGTAAGTAAATCCAGGATGGACAAACAGGTATCTTGGCTTTGCTTCCTTTATTTCCTATATTCTCAACTCTTGTTTGTTTATAAACTTTAATAAGATGTTTCTCTTTGATAAAGATGGGAATTACTCAGGACATGACTTGCATAAAATGGGAAAAAAAGGGAGTGCGGCTGGTCATTTTACTTCTGCTAAAACAAACATTTTAAACTCAAAGTTGCTTACAGAGCATTTCCAAACTAGTGACAACTCTCAGTTACTTGCAAATGGGAGAAGGGACATTTGGGCTGCGGCACTACACAATTTCACAGACTTGGCTACATTCCATTCTTGGGTCCTGTGGGATGCTCTGTGCTCTACTGCAGTTACTTCGGTTACTTCCAATCAAGAGAATATGAACTAGCAGGGCAAAAGTGTAGTCAATGAGATATCAAACACGTGGATGATCTGAAATATAGGCTGCCATCAAGAAAGTAGAAAATAACATCTTGAAATTATCTGTGGGAGAGAATCCTCAGGATTCTTCTTAAAAACAAATGAAGACTGTTTTCTTCAAAAATGACAACTGGGCCAGGCAGGGAAGCTCATGTCTGTAATCCCAGCACTTTGAAAGGCTGAGACAGGAGGGTTCTTTGAGGTGAGGAGTTTGAGATCAGCCTGGGTAACACAGCAAAGCTGCACTTCTACAAAAATAAAAATTAAAAAATTAGCTGAGTGTGGTGGCATGTTCCTGTAGTTTGAGCCCAGGAACTCGAGGCTGCAATCAGCCATGATAGTGCCACTGCACTCTAGCCTGGGTGACAGAGTGAGACTTGAAAGGAAAGGGGAAGGGAAAAGAAAGGAAAGGGGAAAGAAAAGGAAGAAATAAAGAAAGAGAGAAGGAAAGAAAAAGAAAGAGAGAAGCAAAGAAAAAGAAAGCAAGAAAGAGAGAAAAGAAAGAAGCAAGGAAGGAAGGAAGGGGGAAGGAGGGAGAAAAGGAGGGAGGGAGGAAGGAAGGAAGAAGTGAGGAAGCAGGGAGGAAGGGAGGGAAGGAAGAAGGGAGGGAGGGAAGGAAGGAGGGATGGAGGGAAGGAAGGAGGGAGGGAGGAAAGGAAGGAGGGAGGGACTGAGGGAAGGAAGGAGGGAGGGAGCAAGGGAAGGAAGGAGGGAGGGAGAAAAGGAAGAAGGAAGGGAGGGAAGGAAGGAGGGAGGGTGGGAAAGAAGAAGGGAGGGAGAAAAGGAAGAAGGAAGGGAGGGAAGAAAGCGGGGGGGAAGGAAAGAAGGAGGGAGGGAAGGAAGGAGGGAGGGAGGGAAGGAGGGAGGGAGGGAGGAAAGGAAGGAAGGAGGGAGGGAAGGAGGGAGGGAGGGAGGGAAGGAGGGAGGGAGGGAGGGAAGGAAGAAAGGAAAGAAAAAGAAAAAACTGAAGAATACTAAGCATAATTAGGAATGCTGATCCTACTTCTGCACATAGGTTCAGCTCAATTAAGTAGCCATCTTTTGTATTAAATTAATACATATAGATGTACCACACACTCACCCAATTGTTACCTATTCCTTTCTAACTGAATTTTATAGACATTACAATGTCATTAACAGTAAAGCACAATGTTTTCTATGTACTACTAAGACACAGAAAACACTGCCAATTAAATGGTGACACAATGCTTTCTTAATACTTATGTTCAATGTTAAAGTCTTGAAATTTCTCCCTGAGACTTTAGTAGACAGTGTTTTTAAGAAAAACAGTTTTTATTTTTTTTAAGTAAAACATGGTTAGCTAAGAAGGCTCTGGGGACCTGGAACTAGCACTCAGTGGTGATTATCAGGATTTGGTGAAGCCGATGCATTGGATAATTGACATGTCAGTTATTAGTAGGAAGTTGTACTGAAAAAGGACAACACATTTTTCTCTTTCTATGAAATAGAGCAATGACCTTTAAGTAGTTATCATCCTTGTGCACTAAAAGGGAAATCTGAGCTAATTATATTGGTTAATGTACTCCTAAAACTTCTTTAGTCTCAGAGTCCAACACTCTTCAAAATCAATTTTCAACTCAGTCTCTTGTAACTTTTTATTTTAGACAATATCATCCTCTATGACATCAAGAGCAATGGTAGTGAAGTAATTTTTAGAGTGTTCCACTATTATCTTTAAGCTGCCAACCATCATTTGGCAAGCGTTCAGGTTAGAGCATTCCTGGTTTTGCCAGAGGTGTCAGCAGAAGGTGTTCAGACAGCAACCTAATCTTCCTTCCTCCAAGGATCCTTACCTGGTTGTGTAGGCACACAACGAGAAATAACAATATTCATGCATGCAAAGAATGGCAATGATGTCATCGCTGCTGCCAACGACACTTGCAAGATGCTGTAAACTGTACGCTCCATCCTGATTTTACAAACACTAAAATGGGCGGTGGTAGCAAGAAGGAAGTTTTTCTTAGAATCAGTAAAATACAAAGTTATTTTACACGTATTGCATATCCTGGAGCACAAAGTAAAATCCCTACAAGATGAGATCATCACTTTTACTTCTTCTAAAAGAAATGTTTTAACTCAAGGATATTTTCAGAGCATCTCCAAACCAGTTAAAACTCTCAGTGACTTGCAAGTAGAGCAGCTCAGTGGGAGGGCAATCAAAGCAAAGCCTCAGCTACTCCAATGTCTGGTTTGGGTGCATGGCTCTTCTTGAGTAAAAGGAACTTCAGAGCAGAGTGCTGCACCGAAGAAGGCAAGAGTTTCCCAAAGGGTCATACTTTCCATGTCTCCCAGCTCCCCAGAGATGGATGGCTGGAATAGAAAAGACTTTAAACACAAATGTTGTAAGCACATAATTGCCTTATCCCACCTCTACCTCTCCTTACAAAAAATGAAGATGATGCAAGTTGCATTCTTTTGAAATGCCCAAGAAACAAACCAGTTAGTAGTTATGTGGGTTGACCAAACACTTCTTACACACCATCTTTAAATCTCTCACACTTTCTGGGTTAACTCACAGTTCAAACATAACATCTAGGAATGATAGCAATCATTTCCAGGGGAACAGGACAGACATTTCTAACCTGGCAGGTCCCTTACACGTGTTCTCTTTGACTCTGCCTTCTAAGGAAGAAAGAGTGTTGGCAATGCAACCAGCCTCTCCTGTTCCCCACTCAGGAGAGTATTCCTCCTGCCTTGGTGGTCACTGGCTGTTGCTGGGGAACTTTCTGGAACTGCTTTCTACCTACCATCTTTTAATTCAAGGTGCTTCCCTAACCCAATTGTATCGCAGCAGGTCAGGAGTGTCTGTGAAGCCCTGGAGCCATGGCTAACTAAGAAGGTTCTGGGGATCTGGAACTAGCACTCAGTGGTGATTATCAGGATTTGATGAAGCCGATGCATTGGATAATTGACAGCTCAATTATTAGCGGGAAGTTGTACAGAAAAAGAATTACAATTTTTCTCTTTCTACGAAATAAAGCAATGATCTTTCTCTTAGCTCTTGTACTCAGAAGACAACTTCATTTCCTAAGTAAGAAAACAAACAAAAAATATTTCCACTGTATGTTTATTATTAGGAAATGGTTGGTTTTAGGATTGTCAAAATAAACCAGAATGAACAAAATTAGACTTTTAGGAAATTAACTGATGCTGCAATGTATGGTATCCTGTGGTAATTTAATTTCCATATCAATCTCTCCCAAGAGAAACTGGGAACAGAATTGTGTCCAAGTTTAAGAATTCCTGAAGAAAACGAAGAAAAGGAGCTAATTACTAATTGAAACAATTGGCACCAGACCACAAGAGTTCAGATAAAACAGAGACAAAGGGGCAAAGGCAAGGAAACGATCAGTGAGAAACGGGAACATGAAGAAAAAATTCAGAACAAAAATAAAGCAAATGACAGATCACTTTATAATGTGATTCATTTCCAAATAAACAGCAAGTCAGAACAAAACCACAGAAAAACAAACTGGCTCTCAATCATGCTGAATATCTCATATCAAGAACACCACAAAATCAGATATATACCAAATAAAAATAAAAAATAAAAATACCTGAAAATTCAGAAAAAATTTAAGGTTGTAGCTAAGAAACTCTTACACAGTCTGTATAAATTTTACACCATTATGTTGACATGACTCTGCCCTCAAAACAGAATATTGAATATACAAGAGGGTTAGGGAAACCATTAACTTTTTTTCCTTTTTTTTTTTTTTTTTTTTTTGAGACATGGTCTCACTCTGTTACCCAAGCTGGAGTGCAGTGATACCATCATGGCTTACTGCAACCTTGAACTCCTGGGTTCAAGAGTTTCTCCTACCTCAGCCTCCTGAGTAGCTAGGACTACAGGTGCCCACCACCACGCCCGGCTAATTTTTGTATTTTTAGTAGAGACAGGGTTTCACCATGTTGGTCAGGATGGTCTCAATCTCCTGACCTCGTGATCCACCCACTCAGCCTCCCAAAGTGCTGGGATTACAGGCGTGAGCCACCACACCCAGCCTAGATCCTAGCCCAATATCACATTTTCACTATCAAAAATNTTTTTTTTGAGACATGGTCTCACTCTGTTACCCAAGCTGGAGTGCAGTGATACCATCATGGCTTACTGCAACCTTGAACTCCTGGGCTCAAGAGTTTCTCCTACCTCAGCCTCCTGAGTAGCTGGGACTATAGGCATGTGCCACCATGCACAACTAATTTTTTTATTATTTGTAGAGATGAGGTCTCCCTATGATTCCCAGGCTGGTCTCAAACTCCCACCTCAGTTTCCCAAAGTGCAGGGATTACAGGTATGAGCCACCACTCCTGGCCACCAGTAGCTTTTATAAAGAAATATTGTTATTTGATACCCTGTAAAAATTAGAAAAACAAAACTCATACATAATGCAAGAAAATCTTTTTTAATTTTATATCAAATTTTGAATGAAGATATAAATAAGACAGAGAAATTTGCCTAAGAACCTGCATTTGTAACAAGCTTCCAGGTGACACTACAGCTGCTGTTCTGTGATTTGAGTAGCAAGGATCATCACGTGGCCTCTATTTTTGGGGGGAAGTCTTTCACCAGTGATATGAGAACTAAAAGGACAAACAACTTCGAGTTCAAGTCCATGTCTGTTACTTGAATCTGGTCTCATTTACAGACCTTGACTTAAGCTACTCAATGTCCCAATAACCCTTAACTTCTATAAGAGTCTGTTCTTTTATTTAAAATTATTATCATAATCAAAACACTGAACAGCTGCCTACTATCTGTGGGGTGGCAAGTTAGACTGCAAAAGAAAATACTGCCTCCTGCCACCTAGGGGTTTATAATCTAATACAGAAAGATTGATGTTGGTGTGTATGTGACATTCCAAAGCATATCTTCAAGACATATCCAAATCAAAGGTTTGTTTTAAGAGTAAAGGGAAGAAAATGAATATGAAATTTATTGGAAATGGAGATAACTTAGCTAGGAAACTTAAATTGCAACGTATGTTATAGAGCTGTCAGTTTTCTTTGGACCATCTCTTTGAAAGGACATGGCATTTCAAATGATTTTAAGTCAGTTTTGCTAGGCTGCTAGTGAAAGAGAAATTCCAAAGAAAAACAACAACAACTAAGGCTACAGATGTTAACAGTGTTCCCAGTTCCTAGACATGGCCTTCATACCAACAGTGGTCAAGATGGCAGAGAACTTAAGAATGACTGCTGGTAATTAACTCTTGAAATTAAATATTATTTTGACTCTCAAATATAATTGAAGTACTTCTTAAAATTATGCCACTGAATTTTGCTGTAAAAGCTTTATACAAATATATCTCTTAATAAATTAAATCAAAATAGTATTAGGATTGATTACTTGCATCCGAAAAAACAAGATGGATTTGATATGGATTCTTTCTTGCTATCATAGCCGTACAAGTATTTAAGCAGTAAGAAAATAATCCTGCCAAGCCTAGAAAGACTCAAGAGGCTGGAAAGAGAGCCAAGATGTTAGAAATATCTCCCCATTCCCACTGTTCTTTCTGTCAAGCTCAGAAAAATGTACACGATCTGTATACGTTTGTAAAAATACACTCTATTTATGTCAAAGTAAACTTAAATTTGGGGCCTTATGTGTCTTTCACATAATGAAGCTCATTGTTTCCCTGAGAAATGAGGATGAGATATTTTGATACCTGGGGCAATGTTAACATTATTCAATTTGAGTGGGGTAATTAAGAACAGATTCTTACCACTAACACTTGATTGGCTTAAACTGAGCTACAATACACTAAATACTCCTTCTTCCTGAAATTCTGAAATTTAATATCTTTTTAAATGGAAAAGGCAAAAATCATTTTTCTCATGAAATAAGACATAATTATAGCCTTTGGAGGCTGGCTACAGCTATAGGACTAGACTAAAAAAGTTATTGAATTATGGTTCTCCTTCACTAGGTGAACTGGCACTTCATTTTCTTGTTGGATCAAGTCTTAATATTTAAAAGAAAATTTGCTCTAAAATAAAACAACTGGTATTTTTCCCAACTACTCAGGAGGCTAAGGCAGGAGGATAACTTGAACCCAGAAGGTGGAGTTTGCAGTGAGCTGAGATCTCGCCACTACACTCCAGCCTGGGCAACAGAGCGAGACTCTGTCTCAAAATAATAAAATAAAATGAAAAATAAAAATAAAACAACTGGTATTTTTAAAGCACTTCTGAAAGGTAGGAAAAAGTATTTAATTAAATATTTGAAGTTGAGTCCTGGGCTCCTCCACCTAACTCACTCTGATTTTGGCCATCTCCCAGATTAGGATTTTTCATTTGTAAAGTTCCCCGGAGACACGAATCAAGGATTAAATGAGATAACACATACAAATGCCCTTAGAAAAGTACAGAATGCTGTAAATATGTTTGTTTTACATTATCTTTGGTAACAGCAAGAGCAGTAAGTATAAACATCCATAAAGTAAGACACAGTGACATGGATTTCGCCTAAGCCTGGTAAACTGTTAATTTATGAGTATTGCAATTCCCACATCCCATTTGTAGGAGTTTTTTGAGGGGAGACCACTCCTGGTGTGAATTTTTCAATCAGTCTGTAGACAAAAACCACACTGGATAGTTTAACAGATGGGATTTAATGTCAAAATTGTAAACCAGATTTTGGGGAACTGAAAAGGCAAAAGAAGAACACAAGTATTATAAAGTAATCATTTCAAGGAACAGCTCTCGCTCATAGGCTAGGGAAGCAAAGGGCAGAAGCTGGAATTCCTATTACAGGAGCCTACAGAGGTACCTTGTGGGGCTAGGATCCAGGCCTCTGAACGAGTCCAGCTGGTAGGCACTGGTGGCTCTGAGGCCGTTTCTGAGACTGTTGGAAAAACTCTAACTTGGAATCAACTGCTGCTTTTGAGACAAACTGCTGCGGCCTGAATGAAGAAGCATGGCTGTAGTAATGCTCATCGAAAGGGAAGCAAACCTGCTTTTTCCTTATCCTATCTACCAGTCACTCTCTAGTGTTTCCATAGGCAGAACCAACAGGTATCCAGGTGGAAATGATGAACATGGTTGCACAGTTCTGGGGTCAGCAACACAAAGCAGAGGAGAAAGGGACACTTGAATTTGAGTGACAATATATTAATAGCCAGCATATCCAACTTCCTTTTATTTATTTATTTTTTTGAGACAGAGTCTCACCCTGCCATACAAGCTGGAGTGCAGTGGTGCAGTCTCAGCTCATTACAACTTCTGCCTCTGGGGTTCAAGCAATTCTCTGCCTCAGCCTCCCGAGTAGCTGGGATTATAGGTGCCCGCCACCATGCCTGGCTAATTTTTGTATTTTCAGTAGAGACAGGGTTTCACTATCTTGGCCAGGGCTGGTCTCAAACTCCTGACCTCAGGTGATCCACCCGCCTCAGCCTCCCAAAATGCTGGGATTACAGGTGTGAGCCACCATGCATGGCTCCAACTTACAAATATATTTTGCTTTTCAGGACACTGTTTAAAAAAAATGTAAATTTCAGTGTTTTTGTAAATTTCAGTGTTTTTCTATTATACACATTATTTAGTCACAGTTTCTACTACTTATTATCATATTTAATGTTATCCCCACTCCCATGATAGCACCAAAATGCCACTGATTGTTCCAAAGATGCTGTGGGCCATACTTCCAGTGTTTATTCTACTCAGGAAATAAATCACAGAATCTATCATTCATCAGGTGTTCCAAAGCAAAAAATGAAAAGGTTAAGCCAATGACATCTTCAATCATATCTACACTTAATGAAATCCCAGCTAATATATTTATACACATGTAATTACTATTCTAATATTATATTATGTAACTATACCTACCAAATGCTTATCATTTGGCAAACACTAAACTAGGTGATGTGCAGTCTACAGCATTAATTTAACACCTTCAGAGCTATTGTTATCTGCATTTTACCTAAGAAATGCCAACTTTAAAAGGCTGGATGTCATGTCCAAGATATTATCATTGGTGAGTGGCAATGCACAGATGCAATCTGCTGAATGACTCCAAAGCCTGAGATCTTTGCTCAATAGCCCACGGTTTGCATGTTGATTTTATATGGAGTACCCACTTAGAAACTGGTACAGAATGTTTGCATAAGGAGATACACAAATAGTAACATGACACGATGAGACTAATTTTCAAGTGATAGTTTTAGGAAAGCTGAAAAAAATTAGCTTAATTATAAAAAATTACAGTTAATTCATATGTAGTTTTAATTTTAAAAATTTGTAAATTTAAATAAGTATTAAGAAAAAATAGTTTTGAAACTGTCAAAAGTATCACAAACTCGCTATACAAAAACATTATAGTAGAGATTGATAATCTGTCCATCAAAATCCATTCTTTTTCCCCTGGGCCCTGAATTAGACTACATTTCCCAGATTCCCTGGCAGTTAGATGTGACCATGTGACTGAGTCTTAACTAATAGGATTATGAGTTATGTATGGCACTTCCTGATCTGGTCCATAAAGCCTCCCATTGTTATTTATCAATCTCTTTTTTCTTCCTCTGGGTGGATACAGATGACATCAAGGTGCTAGGTGATAGAGGAAACCCAAGTTGGAAAGAGCCCAGATAGCTGAGTCATCCCATGAAAAGACACCTACAAGGCAACTTCAATCCTAACTTGGGCTCTTCTGTATGTGAGACATAAATTTCTATCAGTATGTAAGCCATTTCATATTTGAGTACACAGTAGTCCCCACTTATCCATGATTTTTTCCCCATGGTTTCAGTTACCCAGGATCGACCATGGTCCAAAATGTTAAATGAAAAATTCCAGAAATAAGCAGTCTGTAAATTTTCAGTTGTGCACTGTTCTGAATAGTATGCAGATCTCTTGTACCATCTTGCCCATGACATGAACCATTTTTTTTGTCCAGTGTTCCATGCTGTAGATGCTCCCTGCCCATTAGCCACATAATAGAGCTTGGTGATCAGATCTACTGTTATAGTATCACAGGGTTTGCATTCAAATAAACCTTATTTTACCTAATATTGTCCCCAATGCACAAAAGTAGAGACGCTGACAATTCAGATGTGTCACGGAGAGGCTATAAAGTGCTTCCTTTAAATGAAAAAACAAGTTCTCTACCTAATAAGAAAAGAAAATTGTATGTCAAGGTTGCTAAGATCTACAAATATTTTATCCACGAAATTGTGAGAAAAAAAAATTGTTAGCTTTGCTGTTGTACTTCAAACTGCAGAATTTAGTCACGATTTGTGATAAATTTTATTACAGCTTATTACCATTGTCCTATTTTATTATTGCTGTTAATCTCTTACTGCACCTAGTTTATAAATTAAGCTTTATCATAGACATGTATGTATAGGAAAAAACACAGTATATGTGGGGTTCAGTACTGCTTGTGGTTTCAGGAATCCACTGGGGGTCTTGAAATATATCACTTGTGGATGAGGGAGAGACTGCTAGGTTTATTTCCACTGCTTAATTTATGTCCAATATATGCATGAATTTTAGTAATTTATAACAATACTAAAAATAATGATAGTGGTTAATATTTATTAAGCTCCTACTAAAATGTTAGAAACTGTTCTAAGCATATCACATAGATTTATTAATGAAAGACCTTGCAAGGTCCCTCTCAGGACCTCTTTACACTTTACACAAGGCACAAATGAGCCTACTTAGATGTTCTACAGTACAAATTTGACTAGGGCAAGAAAAGAAAACAGAGCAAGGTGGATCTGTATATAAGATAACTGGTCAAAGTACTGATGGCTGAGAACTGGATGGCAAAGGAAAAGGCAGAAGGAGCTGGGTACGGTGGCTCATGCCTGTAATCCCAGCACTTTGGGAGGCTGAGATAGGTGGATCACCTGAGGTCAGGAGTTCGTGACCAACCTCGTCAACATGGTGAATCTGCCTCTCTACTGAAAATACAAAAATTAGCTAGGCATGGTGGCACACACCTGTAATCCCAGCTACTTGGGAGGCTGAGGCAGGAGAATCACTTGACCCCAGGAGGTGGAGGTTGCAGTGAGCCAAGATTGCGCCACTGCACTCTAGCCTGGGCGACAGAGCAAGACTTGTCTCAGAAAAAAAAAAAAATGTAGAAGGAACACATAAACCATTTAAGAAAAAATGTAATCTGGAGCCAACTGGAACAGCCTTCATTTATGTAATTTTTTTATTTTTTTGAGAGGAAGTCTCGGTCTTGTTGCCCAGGCTGGAGTGCAGTGGGGTGATCTCTGCTCACTGCAACCTCTACCTCTCAGGTTCAAGCTATTCTCCTGCCTCAGCCTCCTGAGTAGTTGGGACTACAGGCGCCTGCCACCATGGCTGACTAATTTTTGTAGTTTTAGTAGAGACAGGTTTCACCATGTTGGCCAGGCTGGTCTCAAACTCCTGACCTCAGGTGATCCACATACCTCGGCCTCCCAAAGTGTTGGGATTATAGGCATGAGCCACTGAGCCTGGTAACAGCCTTCATTTGTTAATGCATTCCCATTTTATGGGAACAAAACAATGTCTTCAGCTGATGTGAATTACAAATGCCCATTCTCACAAGTTGTTGCTTAGACTCACAGTCCTTCCTGTCTTTAAACTGTTATCATTCTGGGGTAGCTACTATGGACTGTCTAAAGGATCTGAATTACTTTCCTGCTGGGATTAGTAACAGCCACGCTACCGAATTGTACTGTGCAATGGGCCTGGCAGCTGCATTTAGATTACATTTCATTTCTACACTTGGGAAATGCATGCCTTAATTTTCTTCTTATGTTAAAATTGATAATGCATAGAAAAGAAGATATATGTTCATGATAGTGACTTAATAAACTGGTTATGATTTTCTTTATAATAGCAATGCTTATACCATCAAATGTACATTTGTGATTCACACTGGCCAGGCTATGAAAAAAAGGGACTCATAAGTAAAAACATCAGGAATGGGAAACAATCCCAACTACAGGGCAGATAAAAGAAGCCGCTTCCTCTGACATAGCAAGGAAATGTCAAGAGCGTGCAAATTTGGTAATCATATTCTTCCAATTCCTCCCTCCAAATGCACTGAGACCTATAAACAGCCGAATCCATTATTCACAAGATAAAGGCCAAGGAAAGAACTAAGACTATTATATCAGAAGCAGTGCAGTTGTACTTGGCAAAACATATGACTGATGCCCTTTATGGTACCACAAATCTTTTTTTTTTTTTTTTTTTTTTTGCCCATGTATACACTAAACAGCTGTCACTTCTTTTTATACCTGTTATGAATTTTTTAAAAGTGCTATCAAAGCACTTGTTTTACTATCTTTTTACTATCCTTCTCCCCCGCCTCTTTTACAATAGGTCTCAGAGAAGCCTGGATGCACATCCTAAAGCTCATTAGGTAGGGGAAGAATAAAGTCCAATGGTGTGCGGATGCTCTGTGGGGATTCAGGATATTTGTATGTGGTGTAAACTGTGGGGAGCAAAAATAAAAATTCTCTAACACGAAAAATAATGTAATTATGAAAATACTTTACCTTTAGTGTAAAAATGTTTGAATTAGAGTGATTTTTCTAAATCAAGAATTTTAAATATATTTTATGCCTTTTATTAAACTGATCATTCTTATAGAAAAGTACACAAACTGTAAGTGTGGAGCTCAGTGAATTTTCACAAGCACTCATGACCCCCATTCAGATTAAGAGAACATGACCAGCAAACAAACTCCCCTTGCAGGCAATATTGCCTCCACCCCCCCAACTTCTAGCGCTGGAGATTAGTTTTACGTATGTGTATAATACACTGGTATTGAACCGTATGTACTATTACACATGTAAGATTCACTCATAATGTGGCATGTAGTTACACTTTGTTCATTCCCATTTATGTTTGATGTTCCATTGTTGTGGGTAGATCCTGATTTACTTACCGTGTCTAACATTGATGGGCCTTTGGATATTTTCCAGTTTCGGATATTAAGAATAGTAGCACTATGAGATTTTTTCTTCTTCTTTTTTTTTTTTTTTTTGATAGAATCTCATTGTGTCACCCAGGCTGTAGTGCAGTGGCACAATCTCAGCTCACTCCAGCCTCCACCTCCCAGGCTCAAGCAATCCTCCGACCTTAGCCTCCTGAGTAGCTGGGACTTTAGGTGTGTACTGGCCATTCCCAGCTAATTTTTTTATATTTTTAGTAGAGAGGGGTTTCCCCCATGCTGCTCAGGCTGTCTCAAACTCCCGGGCTCAAGCAGTCTGCCCCCCTTGGCCTTCCAAAGCACTTATTTATACCTAGGAATGGAATAAATGGGTGACAAGATGCATACATGCTCACCTTTGGTAGACAGTGATAGCTTTCCAAAGTGGTTTTACCAAGTTATATTCCCACCAACAACGTATGGGTGTTCTGGTTGCCCCACAGCCTTGTCAAAAGTTGGTACTGTCTGTCTTTTCAATGTGGCCATTCAGGCAGGTGTTTGGTGTAAAAATGTGGTCTTAATTTGCATTTCCCTGCGGACTGATGATATTGAACAGAGTGACACTTTTTGACATATTTTCAAATAAATGTATATTTTACAGACTCCTGAGACAGTAAAGGATTTCAGAGATGACCCAGTGCAAAGGTAGAAACTATATGGCATAGCTGTCCAATGTGAGTGTCCACACCACCTCTGCCCACCCCTTCACAATATGCTGCTAACTGGGCACCTAATCTAGAACTCCTGACCTCAGGTGATACACCTCCTCAAGTATTGGGACTACAGGCCTGAGCCACTGCACCTGACATGAAGCAGTGCTTTATACAAGCTCACAGCATCTTAACTGAAATTCTGAGATTGAAAAAGCTCTGAATACCAAAATGTCTCTTTCATAACTCATTTAGAGGCAAGACTTTATCTGATCTGAATGTGTGTGTGTGTGTGTATGTATTTATTGTTTTGTGTGTGTGTGTGTGATGGAGTCTTGCTCTGTTGTCCAGGCTGGAGTGCAGTGGTGCCATCTCAGCTTACTGCAACCTCTGACTCCTGGGTTCAAACAATTCTTCTGCCTTAGCCTCCCGATCAGCTGACATGAAAGGCATGTGCCACCACTCCCGGCTAATTTTTTGTATTTTTCGTAGAGACAGGGTTTCATCATGTTGGCCTGGCTGGTCTCGAATTCCTGACCTCAGGTGATCCACCCACCTTGGCCTCCCAAAGTGCTAGGATTACAGGCGTGAGCCACCGCCCCCTGCTGATCTGAATATATTTCATAGCAAGAACCTTTTCTGAACTAACATGGAGATATCTGTCATTTTAGGCTATTTTGTGGGGGCATTCATGCATTTTGCTGTAGAAACGCTGATGTGCTTGCTTAGGGAGTTCTGGCCCAGACTAGCTTGGGAGTGGTACCTAATTTATGGCATCTCTACATAACTTTCGAAATCTGAAAACAATTGAATTTTTTTCATAAATCTGCCTCCAAAAATGTTGGTTTAAGGACTATAGACCTGTACCATTCTTACAACAGACATCATTCTCAAGCTTCATGTCCTCTGAGTGTTTACCCTTTATTCTGAATTATTTTAGAGTTACAAATCAAAACAAAGAGATACAAGTTTTTTACTTAAAGAGAGCTGCCAAAATATAAAAATGTGAAAGTATCCGGGGTGGAAGAGAGTATGGGGAAGGAGGGATCCCCATACACTCTTGGTGGGAATGTATGTTGGTGCTCAAAGAAAATTACAAATAGCCTTTCAAAAAGTAAATAAATGCATTTGATCTAGCAATCCCACTGCAAAGCATCTATGGAAAGAGTCAAGAAAGTATGCCAAGGACAAGCCATATTGAATATAACAGAGAAACATAAACATGAAGATTTATCAATAAGAGACTAGTTAAATAAATGTTGGTATAACTACACAATATAATACACAGTGCTGCCTTTAAAATGACAAAAATGATATAAAACTGTACATAATGATATGGAAACGTTTCTAAGATCAAACAAAGTAAACAATTTTCAAGACAGTAATATATAACATACAATATGTATATAATAATATATATGACTAATTTCTAAGGATACACTTATATTCTAGATAATATAATTTTCTGATTACACATAATTTTGTGAAAACTCATAGGGGCTTATTTGGGCACAGGAACAAGAGAAGGTGGTTTTCACTTTTTGGTGCACATGTTTATTACTTTTCTTCTTTCCCAAGTGCATGTTTTGCTCTTACTGGTTTTCAGTAAGTTTGTGGAATTCTCACAGGGTCAGGTATAGTATGGGTCATCAGGCATCTTTTCTGAGATTAGACGTGAAGCCTCTAGCTACCAAAAATCCTCATCATCTTCTGGCTAATCTTGACTTCTACTGACTCTTAAGACAGACCCAAGACCTGTCAGTAACAAAAGTCTCTTTCAATGTCATTATGGAATTCCAGAGATGATGCTACACCGAATAAATTTAATAATCACTCCAACTACCCCTCGTGTTCCTGTACAAGGAAATGTATTTCAGCCTTTCTAATTCATGATTTCAATTGCATGATCTGGGCTTTAGCTCTGAATGTGGTGCTAAGAGTCAACAGGAGTCTATGATTAATGAATGGACTTGAATCTCAACCTTAGTGTAATGATCCAAGTTCCTTTATTTCCCATTTCCTTATCTCACCAGACATGTGAGAGATGGCTTAAGTATTGGTATATAACCCTGTGTGTTGTCCCTTCTGACACGTGACCCAGTGGCTACGGGAATCTCCTAGTTTAAATGGAACAGAAACCATAAGATGAAAATTTCTATGGAGACTTCTCACTTGCCTAGCATTGCAATTGGTTTAGGAAGACAATAAAAATAACAGAGTTACCTTTCATTATCAGATCAGAAACACAATGTTTAATATTACACCTTCAGACCAGTAGAAACATGAAATAAAACAATTTGGTTGCATATGCTACTGGCAGATACGTGTATTCTTAAGAATCAGATATCTGACTGTACTTCAAGCTTTATTATTCTGAGTTTAAAGTCTTCTCTGCTCTTCCTAAGCCATTTACTTTCGAATATATATATATATATATATATATATATATATATATATATATATATTTTAATGTAAGTACACCCCAGCCTTCAGCTAAATTCTGTATCTAGAACATACTTCTTCCTGGTCTCTGCAGGCTGGCTCCTTTTGGTTATTTAGATCATAGTTTAAATGGCACCTGGATTTGTTCCTTTGGTCAAGCTCCGTAACATTCAAAATCTCTGTATATTACCTATCATTTATTTCTTTAACTTGCTATTTATTCAATTATTGCCAATTTATTTCTCATCCACCAGGATGTAAATGTAAAAACAGAAATGTTGTCTGTTTTGATTGTCACCATATTTTAAGTGACAACCACTTTGCCGTTTGGAAGGATGTGACCGTCAACGCAGGGATGAGGGAATGAATGAGCACTTTGTCACCTCTCATCCCCTAAAAGCACAGCCAGATATTTTTGTGGTAAAAAGGTAAAGCAGATATTGCTTTTGTTCAGTAGAAAAAGGGTCAGGTGAAACCAGGAAGTGACATTTTAAAGTAAATTAAGATCTAATGCCAAGGAGCCAAGGTAGTCCATAAGGAAAAGCATTTACGAACAGCCACTAAAGTCTTCCCACAGCCTTTCTGTGTGTCCAACTCAGGAGACTGTACACACAAATGAAGGAAAGCAGGATGGAGGTAAGCCAAGTTCTGTAAAAATACTTCTGGGACGTACCAGGTTTAGGTCTGTTTATGGTCGCTGAGACCCAGAGAGCTGAAAAAGGACAGCAAAGGCCAACATGGGGGACTCCAGTGACCTTCCATGGACAGACTGACATCAAGAAAACCTTTACACAAATGTTTAGGCATCTTCTACTACATAATGAAAGCTTTTTTTATTTTTTAAATCCTGAAAATACTCATGAGAAAGGTAGAGGAAAATTGACAGTAATGGAACAATGTTAATAGTATAATAATATCCAAGAAGATATAATTTGATTCAATGATACATATGCATCTTAATCTCAGTATTTTTCAGATGAACTTTTTCCCCCGGTAAGTTGTTCTTTTCTAAGACATTATAAATGAAATGCTTCACTCAGAACATTCACATTCTGTTACATTAATATTTTTCCTTTGAAAGCTTGTCTTGACAATCTAGCCCTCCCCTTTACCAAGGTTGCAAAAACGCCTATAAATGTCCACAATAGGTCCATGTCTCCCCTGAAACAAGGACGGACGGGTAACATTGGACTTTGGTAAAGAAGGTAAGAAGTGGGGGCAATTTTCATCAAGGATGTCAGACAAATGAACTGCTGCATTGAGAGCTGAAGGGTTTGGGAGTGCCTTCCTGGTCTGTCACCATCTTCCCTTTTGTGCTTACCACCTCCAATCATGACTAGTTAATCACTTCTGTCTCTCTCACAGACTCACTCTTCCACGCATTCTCTGTGCTAGGTACACAGCCAAGCACTGAGATTGCAGCAGGGAATGGACTCAAGCCTCGGCTTTCAAGGGGCTGATACTCTGCCACTCAAAGTAGGGATGTCATGAGGTTGCAGCATCTTAAGTATCTTCCAGGAAAACATTCTTTAAAAATTCTTTAACAATAAGCCTAACAGAATGGAGAGCATTTTGCAGGGTTAAGGGGTTGGTGTCTAGGAGGAAGATAATGTGTTAGGCATTAACATTGGATTTATTCAGAACAATTATTAATAACAAACACATGCTAAATGTATAGGATTGGGTTCAGTAAACTACTTCTGCAAATGACTAGATAACAAATATTTAAGGCTGCCAGGCGCGGTGGCTCACGCCTGTAATACCAGCACTTTGGGAGGCCGAGGCGGGTGGATCACGAGGTCAAGAGATCGAGACCATCCTGGTCAACATGGTGAAACCTCGTCTCTACTAAAAATACAAAAAATTAGCTGGGCATGGTGGCACGTGCCTGTAATCCCAGCTACTCAGGAGGCTGAGGCAGGAGAATTGCCTGAACCCAGGAGGCAGAGGTTGCAGTGAGCCGAGATCGCGCCATTGCACTCCAGCCTGAGTAACAAGAGCGAAACTCTGCCTCAAAAATAAAATAAATAAATAAATATTTAAGGCTGGGTGGGCCAGACAATCTCTGTTCAACTACTCAATTTTTCCAGTGTAGTGTAAAATCAGTCACAGACAATGCATAAGTGATCATAGCTGTGTTCCAATAAAACTTTATTCATAAAAAACAAAAGTCAGCCTGGATTTGACCCACCAGCCATAGTTTGTCAATCCTGATCTAGGTTCATCTTTTCCCAGCAATCCTTTACAGTGAAGAAGCTGAGCCTTACACAGGTGGACTTCTTTACCCAATGTTACACAGGTAGGAATTGCTCTAACTCACTCTGTACCACTGACTTCATCTTCTTAAAAGAATAAAGATAAACATTAGAAAAATAAGCATGAATAATATAGCATGACAGAGATCTCTAACTTCTAAGTTATGTTCTACAATTTGGGTACCTAGCTATGATTAGGAGATGCCGACCAGTGAGAGCCAAGTGGTTATAGAAATCTTTCTGGAGAAGGTAGGCTGAAAGAATTCCTGCCCTAGAATATCAACTCTTCTTTCAACTGTCTGCATTTGCCTGCCTGTAAATAACAAGTTCTCACCCTTCAGGCCTCCCCTCCAGCTTCACCTCCTGTGGGAAGCCTCCCCAGATTTCCCAGGCCCCTTGCTCTTGGTGACAACTCACAGCTGTATATGTACACTTTTCTGCATGTACATTATACCTTAGTAAAAAGTAAAACACAAATTGATAGCATTTATTCACATGGTACTGTGGAATGGTCATTTTCATGTCTCAATCTCCAAGGACTTTAAACAACTTAAGGGCAGGGACCATGCTCTTCTCTTTTAATCTTGAGTCTAACCCAATACAATACTGACATGCAGTACACGCTCAAAATTCAAGTTAAAGTAGGGGTAAGATTGGATGAGCACAAAGCATACCCCCGAGAAATACACTCCCAGAGAAGAACCACCTGTGACCTGAGACACGGATATGAAACTAAGCCTAATGAGGTTAGAGCAGTGAGGTGGTGAACTGGAGTTTGGGGCTGGTCAGGGACATGCCAGGAATCTACTGTCACATCATTGGTGGCACTGACCTCCGTTAGGTAAGAACTGGAAAGCTTTTGTTTTTAGAGATGATGTCTCACTATGCTGCCAAGGCTGGAGTATAGTGGCTCTTCCCAGGCACAATCCCACTACTGGTCAGCATGGGAGTGTTGACCTGCCCTTCTTTTAACATGGGTAGGCTCACCCCTTTCCTTAGGAAACCTGGGAGTCCTGTGCTCCGAGGAGATCACCACATTGATGATGAACTTAGTGCAGACACCTGATTGTTAAGAGCACACTACAGTCTAGAACTCCTGGGCTCAAGGGAGCCTCCCTCCTGAAGCCTGAGTAGCGGGGCCTATGTGCGTGCACCACTGGGCCTGGCTTTGGGAAAGTACTTCTGATTGCAGATATTTTCATATAGAATGTTAGTGAAATCAATTTCCTTCCCCTCCCATAATGAAACATTACTATTTTATAAAAACATTCAAGTAACCCCCTCAATGTTTTCATGTCACTTTCTTTTTTAGTACCTGGGGATTTGCTTTGAATAGATTTCTATTTTAACCCATGCCGTTTCTCTTAGCTTCTCTTTCAGTTTCTCTACAATAAATTTTGCGTGCAGTCATCAGATCGTGTTTGGCTCATCTCCACGAAGCGGTCCAGTGCACTGCAGATCAAGTCATGCGTGTGCTGTTTGGTTTCAGTGGTTCTTTCATTCACAAAGTATGGCAACATGAAGGGTAGAATCTTCCCTGTCTCTGATTGTTTGCTATTCTTCTATCTTTCAAGTCACTTGCACTCATTTAGCTAAATTGCTGCAAAAGCGCTAAAAAGAATAACCTATAAAACAGGGTTTCCGAGGTGGTGAAGGTACCTCTTTTACTCTCAGCTATCGGCAAAAATGGTTTGTGCCTTCCTACGCAAGACCCCACAGGCTGGAGGAGACTTGATCAGAGAGGTTTTAGGTTAACTGGAAAGCAAACAGCACTTTATAACCCCAGCACTTCTTAGTCGATGAAGTAGTTGCTAGCTACTTTGTTACTGTGGCACCTACTCCCTTTGACAATGTCGGGTCTATGAATAGATTAGTCTTCCCAGGAGCCTCAACTGACAGATGATTAATATGCAGGGTCCACCCCCAGATTAATCATCTTGAGATACTAGGAGGTGAAACACACCCACTCAGCCCAGGTAAAAGCGGCTAAGCTGCCCTCTTCTCCACCATCTCTTGCCTTTCTTCCTCAGCGTTTTCATGGCATTTTTAACTATATGTTCCTCACTACATGAGGGAAACAGAAAAAGTCAAATGATGTCAAAGTCAAACCTCAAAGTCAGTTATTGGACACAAAAGGATACAGCTAAAAATATCTAACTTACTAAATTACAGGGGGAGAGTTTGCATATATGATAAGGCATCTTAGAATTGGTGACTAATGACTCCTGTCAAACAACTGGACTTTTGGAATCTGTACAATAAATTTAGATACAATTTCCCCCAACTCTCATCACAATTTCTCCAATGGTATCTGGTCTTGCATAAATATTTATCTTCCTTCTCTCCCGTCCTGAGGCTCCATACAAGTTCTCAGTTTAAATAATTATATTATATTAACTCCTCCCCCAATTCAATATCCTGGAATCTTAATTCTTTCAAAAACTATTGTCGCAAGGACCAACAAAACCTAACCCAAGTAGCTATGAAGTCCAGTGGGAGACACTTGAAAAATATGACAAAAACCAGCCATGTTGAGTGAACATGCAACAAAGTGCATTAGGGAAATTGGTTAATATGCTGAGTTACTTAAAATCATAATGTTGAAAAAAATAATTGTGGCAGCAGGGAAATGATGCCAATTAAGTAGTCCAGTAATGGGAAAGAGGCAGGAGAGAAGTCGCTTTGCCATGCATAATTCAGCCCTTCCCTTCCCAGGCAGTGGAGCCTGCTTTCAGCCACAGCACTGAACTGTTTGGAAGATGTAGATTTCAAATGTATTGAGATTTTCAGGAGAAGACAGAAGGTGCCAGTTAGGAAGACATCACCAGTAACTTCAAAGATCAGGAAGAAGGACTGTAAATGACTCAAGTGAAATCAGATGACAATACTTATTGCTTTCATTCTTCTCCAGAGGCCCATTTTTCCTTTTCCTTTTTTTCTTTTGATGGTGCAATACCCTGGCCACCCCCAGAAAGATTCCAAAATCCTCCCTCGGTTTTTTATTCTTGCTGTTGGCAACCTACACCACCAGGAAATCCATCTTTCAATACAAATCTGAATGCCTTGTACTGTCATTTGGGTTTAAATATATTTCTCCACAGCTCTGGCCTCAATGCAAATAGCAGACAGCTGGTCACCACGTTCCACATCATAAACCTGTTGGGAGGATGTATGGCCAAGGATGTTGGCTTGCATCGGAATCACTTGGAAAGCTTGTTAAAAACACAGATTGCTGGGCTCCACCTCCAGACTATCTGTTTTATAGGTCTGGTGTGGAACCCAAGAATTTGCTTTTATAAGTTCCCAGATGGTGCCGATGTTGCTGGTCGAGGGATCATCCTTTGAGAACCACTGCTGTAAACCAATCCCAAACCTATTCTCTCCAAAGCTATGGCAGTGGTTCCCAAATTCTGCTGCCTATCAGCATCACCTGAAGAGCTTTTAACATTCCAATTCATTCTACGCCAAGTAAATCACAATGTCTCGAAGTAGACGCCAGACATTTGTAATTTTTAAAGCTCTCCTGGTGATGGTAATATACAGCTAAGTTTGGGAACCACTCAATCTTGGGATGAAGTCTTGAGCCAAAGGGGGAAAAGAATCACTGGACCAGAGGCCAGAAGGAAGAAGAGCAGACCTACTTAACTGTGACCTTGAGAGCTTTTCTCTATTTCTTCAGTCTTTTTTTCTCATTTGTCAAACGAAGTAACTATTTCTTTACATTTTTTTTTCAAGCAACTGTAGGAAGAAAAATACATCAAACAAAGGTGAAATTGTTTTGAAAATTAGAAAGCAGACTAGAGATGTAAGGCAACAAGAGGGTGAAATGCCAGAACTTTGGCACAAGACCACTTACATCAGAACTCTGATTCTGAGTAGTCCTGTGACCTGAGCAAGTTATTTAACTACTGTGCTGACAGTTTCTTTTTTTTTTTTTTTTTTTTTTGAGATGGTGTCTCACTGCGCCACCTAGGCTGGAGTGCAATGCCATGATTTTGACTCACTGCACCCTCCACCTCCTGGGCTCAA
Source organism: Cebus imitator (assembly GCF_001604975.1). Lineage (NCBI taxonomy): Eukaryota > Metazoa > Chordata > Mammalia > Primates > Cebidae > Cebus > Cebus imitator. Next base: position 1,308,052 of record NW_016107666.1, read on the forward strand.
GCCATCCTCCCTCTAAGCCTCCGGAGTAGCTAGGACCACAGGCACAGGCCATCACCTCTGGCTAATTTTTTGTATTTTTGGTAGAGATGGGGCTTTGCCAAGTTTGCCAACCTGGTTTCAAACTCCTAAGTTCAAGTTACCTACCCGCCTTGGCCTCCCGAAGCGCTGAGATTACAGGTGTGAGCCACTGCGCCTGGTCAGTGTCCTCTTTTTGTAAAATGAGAATGACAGTACCATCTTCATGGGGTTCCTCCAGAGAATTTTTGCTGTTTTCCCAGGACATAATAGGTGCTCAATAAATGACTATTTAGGCATATTTGATAGGGGTATACGCTACATAGGCCATCACTTGTTGATATTGAGAGGGCATCCCCTTAGGAAGAATTTCAAACAGACTTTAGTGATATTAACAGTGATACATTGGAAAACAGCACTGAATAGACCTTCCATATGCATGTAACAGACATCTGTGGACATGTGAAGATTCAATTCAGTTTAAGTAATTCAATGGCTAGGTCTTAAGGCAGCAGAATCCTTAGAATTGCTGGGTCCTGGCATCATTTCCTCTGGGTCTGGGCAATACCCACTTAAACGCTAATTTGGTTCCTCAGACACTTTTTCTGGGTTGTTAGTCTGAACTTGGGGGTAAACACAGATCTTGTATCTGGTATTTTGTTTTGTGTGTATATGTATTTCTCCTGGACCAGACTATAAACTCCTTGAATTTCATAAGGTTCATGTTTTTCCAGAGTACCCATACGCCGACTATTCTGTTTACTTAGTAGCCATCAATTTCTCATCTACCTCCAAAAGGTCCTCCTTTTCATTTACCATCCACAAATCCTCTAGAACAGTCTTTCAAAACTCCGAATGCCATCTCCTGCTTAAAACCATTCCAGGGTTTCTCACTGCTCACAGGATCCAGCTTAAACTTCTTAGTGTGGTTTACAAGGCTCCTTGTGATCTGGCCTCACCTGACTTCCCCAGGCTCAGCAGAGGAGCAATGGCCAGGGATCTGTTATCATAGAGATTTGGGCCTGAAGTCCAGCCCAGTGTCTGACAAGCTCTGTATCTGTCAACAATTTCTATAATCTCCTTGAACCTCAGTTTCTTCATCTGCAAAGAGGAAGCCATTTTACTTCCTTTTCAAGTTTGTTGTAAGCCTAGAATATCTATAAAATACCTGGCACATGATAGGCATATTTTAAAACACATAAACCACATTTCCTGATATTCTCACATGTGCACCCCATCTGAGAAATTGTCAGCTCCCTCAAACCCAAAGGCTGCATTGTGCCTTTACCTTTGAATGTCACATGCCTACGTCGTCAGCTTGGACACCTCTCACCCTTCAAGACCCAAGTGAATTGTCTCCTCCTGTGATGTCTACCTAACCCACATGAACAAAGCTGCTCCCTCTCCTGGTGTCATGCTGTCTTGATACAGAACTCTATCTGTCCAGTTCTAATGCAATTAAGGTTTATACGGCTTTCTCTCAAACCAGATAGATGGCTTTGAATTCTCCCTGAAGATCAGGGACAATTCCATATTCACTTAGCACAGCACAGGACTTGCATATAGTGGCTGAAAGCCACCCTCCTCACAGTTTCTCCTCTGTTTGTATGCTCATATGTAACCCACTATGCTGTAAGTTCATACAGAGTGCCCTGCACCCTAGCTACTTACACACCAGGAACATCTGCATCCCTTGGGTGCTGTGTAGGACTGAAGAGTCTCAGGCATTTCCCTGAACTGCCTGTGACAGATTCTGCATTTTCAGAAGACTCACAGCTGATCTGACACATGTAGAGTCTGAGAAGTGCTGTCCTAAACCTCTCTGCACCTCCTCCAAAGGTACACAATAGGCATTTGATAAGTTAATGAGAGTATTGGCAACCCACCACATACTGGCAAGAAAGAGAAAGATGCTCAAAGTGTATTTCAATCCCAGAATAACACTAGTGATAAGAGGAGTCCTATATTTTAGTCTATATAACACTGTGGTGATAATTTCTAAGCTTCATCATCACAGGAAGTCCTTGTAACCACTGAGTGAGTTCATTACTGCGTAGATACAGCCAATTTATTAAGACAGGGGAGTTGCAATAGAGAAAGAGCATAATTCATGCAGAGTTAGCTGAACTGGAGACTGGCATTTTATTATGACTCAAATCAGTCTCCCTGAAAATTTGGAGGCTAGAGTTTTTCAAGGATAGTTTGGGCAGAGAAAGGGCTGTCTAGGCAAAGGGTGCTTGTTGCCAAGTGGTTAGGGGTGCAATCGTAAGGGTGCGGAAAATGGTCCTCATGTGAGCTTAGTCATTCAGGCTGGGCCACAGGAGGGGTACGCATGTCCAGGTAGAGCCAGGAGACATGCAAAAAACAAACAAACAAAAAAACCAAAACAACAAAAAGATGATGCCAGAAAAGGCATCTTGAAAGTCCAGTTTTAGATTCTACAACAGTGATGTTATCTGAAGGAGTAATTGAGGAAGTTGCAAACTTTGTGACCTCCAGAATAATGGTAGGTAATCATTTATGTCTACATGTAAGCAAAATTCAGACTCATCTCATCTTCCCAGCATGGTGGTCTCTCATGAGCTTTATAAAGGTGGTCTAGTTTGGGGGAAGGGCTATTATCGTATAAACTATAAATGAAATGTCTCCCAAAATTAGTTTGGCCCATACCCAGGAATAATTAAGGGCAATTTGGAGGCTAAAGGCACGATGAGGATTGGTCAGATCAGATCTCTTTCACTGCCATAATTTTCTCACTGTCATAATTTTTGCAAAGGTAGTTTCATTCTGAGAAATATTACTCTTAATTTTCACAAACAAAATTACAAAACAATTATTTGTCCCAATCCAGATACTTGTGTAAAAGAAGTATCAGAGAGCTTTATATAATGTTGGATCAGTGAACAAAAAAATAAAACAACTAAAACCTAATTCTCCAGTTAAGAAGGTAGCAAAACTGATGAGCAACATGTCCACTGTGAGCAAGGGATTTTTAATATCCCAGTTGTATCAGAGCATGAGATGACCATGAGATGAGACTAATCCATAGTCAATAGCATTGTAAGCCACACTTGTGCTCTAAGTGGGGGTGGAATGGCATTTAGTGGAGAGACAATTGGAATATCGTAATTTAAATTCCCTTTTCTCACTATACCTCTGTAATGCTCTAAGAAATGTCTCAGTTGTTCTTAGCTGTAGAGTAAGTCTTCTCTACCTCCTAAGTGAGCATCAGAGACTGAATAAGGGGACAAGTTAAAATGACCAGTGCGTCAAACGTTCTCCCTTATACCTGAAACTCATGTTCAGGTGACATTATCTAGGAATCCATTCCATGGAAAAATGTTTCCATAGCTAGTAACAATTACATGGCAAGATAACGTGCTTCTCTCAGAGGCATTATTTTATCAAAAAAGAAGACATTCACCAATTTCTGTACAATTAATCTCCCACATTCTTTTCTGGGGAAAAAAAAAAAAGAGCAAACACGTAATTTGAATCAAAGATTATCAATTCCAGGTGGCAGCCTGTTTTTGGCAGTGTGGGGAGCGGGCTGGCGTTAACAGATACTGTATACCTTCCAGGCACACTGTGAGAGGTAGTATCAGGAACAAGGGCAAAAATAAAACAGACAACTAGATTATGCTTCACTTTCCTCTAAATTCTTGAGGAATGCCTATTTACACATTAGCAGAATAGAGACACTTTATATGGGAACGGGGCCATTTTTTTAAGCTCTTGGGCAAACAAATGAGCCAACAAAAAGTTCTAAATGAAACTAAGCGAAAAAGGCATTTTGAGTATTTGCTTTGCTATTCTGTTCTCAACAGCGCTCAAACATCACAATAGCTTGCAACCTTTTCGTGGTTGGATACTTTTTTCTATCACTTAGCAGATGGGAAAGATTTTGTGAACTTTTCTGAGCAATAGACAAGACCGCCTCCTCTCTCCTAAGTGCCTTGTCAGCAGATTCCTGAAGCCTGGCTGTAAAAGCACTTGTTTCTGCTTTTCTCCAATCTAGGAAAGATGCCTCTTAAGTTATAGTGAGGCAGAGCATAGCCATTCAATTATCCAAATACTACAAGTCCATAAAAGAACATCGTGCTGCAATTGGTTTCCTAATTTGAGTGAAACAGCACACCCCGACACCATCCCTCAGATTCTGAAAATAAATCTCCACACACATCTTCTGATTCAACCAAGTTGCAGGATGCATTTTTATCAATTGTGAAATAACTCGTAGAATATGCAGGCCAAACCAAATCATCACAGCACCACAGCGGGAAACATAAACCCTAAATTAAACCTTTTTACATCAATACTGATGGTAGCAACAACAGATTATATTTTTTGCCTTTTTTTATACAGATGTTCAGATTTCAGTTTCCAGAATGCCTTTAAATGTATCCAACTGTTTTAATGTGACAAACGCCTTTTAGTGCCCACTCCACAAATATTCCAGTCATACTTAGCTGCATGCATTTATGTATATGAGCACTTGGAGAGTAAGTGGGGAAAAAAACCCTAAACAAACTAAAACCTAATTGAGAAGTCCATAAAATTTATATCCACCCATGTGAAACAGATGGTGGATCCTGTAGAAGGCATAAAGCAACGAGCTGTCCGGTATAAAGTTTAGTTCGGAAGGCGCTATTTCCTAGGAAAGGTAAATCACAACTTCTTTGCACTTTTTCTGTTTTCCAAGGACTCACCTGAGCTCAGAAAGAGGGCAGTAGCTTGAGAATTCATTTTCCTAAGGAAATCATACAATCCCATGGACAGGGTGGGTTCAGCTTCCAACCTTTGGCGTAAGGAAATGTGTATCCTCGAACCTCAGAAAGCATCCAGACAGCACAGGGCACGTTCAATTCTCTGCACATCTTGCAAAAAAATACCTCTCATTCACTTGTACGAATCTCTTTATTGCAGTTGACGTAGGCTTGCCCAGGGGACTGACTTGTTGTTCTATAAACATCCTTAAATAGCCACTACTGATGAAACATTTAATCCAAGCCCCAGGATCAAATGGCTGCTACTGCCAGGGACAGTGATAGAAAAATCTATTCCTCAATTAAATAATTGCACGCAAAGCTATAACTGCTCATTATGTCCTTTAACCTAGTTCAGCGTTTCTGGAACACAGCCAATAGGCTTCATATTTTATTTTAATAATATACATGTAGCACTTTTGAAATCATGGATCATCTTAAACATTTCTTGAAGGAAACCATCTCTTTCCTCCACATGAAAAATGGAGTGTGGGTTTGAACAAGAGACGGTTGTTGTGATACACCATACAGCAATTATTCATTCTAAGTGTATATTGGCTGTTTCTGAAATTCTTCTTTGCTTATGGTTTAAAAGTTAAACTTTGTTTAAGGGAGAGCATTTTTGTCTCCTTAGTACCATGAATATTTTTGTCTAATCTGAACTGTTTATACAGGAAGTGAGAAGAGATTCATTGTCTATATTAAGGGCTGTAACCCAAAAGTCTAATGAAAAATTTTGTCTCCCAAGGCAACACCATCTACATTATATGACAGCATCAGACAACAGAAAGGTGTTCAATGGAAAATGTCCAGAATGATATTTGTTCTTAGGCTTAAACATCTTCAGAGCACAGGAGATTGTGACAAAAGTGACAGTGTTTTGTTTTTTAAAATTTGGAAGTTATATATTGAACACAGGCAGTGAAATAGTTCTTAAGGTTAAAGTATTTGTGCAAAACAAGTTAACATTGTTTTTGAAATGCAAAGCTGTTAGAAGAAAGAATGAATACCAGAAGCATAGAGAGGCTTAAGAATAGATGATATTAGAATGTTTCCTCAAGTATTATTTTTTTCCCAAGAAAGAACTTAAAGTATGCATGGTTCTCAGAGGGTGTATTTTGAACGAAGTTCATTTTGATGATATGCAAAGCTGCCAAGAGGTAAAGCTAGCTCCCTCAGAGCTTGTCTCTCACTTCTTTCAAGGAAATGGAATTTTAATTCTTCAAAGTTGACCTATGTCTGTGTTATTCTGTGCTTTCATTCAGATTAATTATGGATTTTAATTATTGCTTTCTGTCATTTGGCTAATGTATATTTTTCTGATAAGTTACACCAGTAGACCTGGATGGAAGTCACATCCTAGAGCAGGTCAATGTGAAGAGATTGCTCTCCAAGGCCCCTTGATTTTTGTGTCATTTAGTGGGGACTTTGAGTGCTAATATACCAACATCTGGGAACTGTCTTTCTCTTAATTTCAAAGGATTTGGATTTAACTAGGAATAGAATCTACAAAAAGCACTATTTCCACCTTGACTCCAGTATCATTCATATGGAAACTATTTATCAGTACAAACTCCTTTAAAGAAGAGGAAATGAACTGTAAATATTCTTGGCCTCTCTTTCAAGGAGAGACTTGCTATTGCTCAGCCTCACTGAGGTAAAACAATGCAAAATAAAACAAATCACTTTAAATTTCTGTATCAATAGGTGCATGAAAAAATGAATTACAACGTTCTTGCTTCAGATCGCTCTAAGTGCTTTTTCAGTGGTAAGAACAGTTAATTTACTAAATACAGTGAACTGATATCAAACAGTGTTTCAACATACTCCTTTCATAATTTGAGATATTCTTATGGGATATGATTCGGTCCCGATCAATGCTTTCAAATCTCTTTGGTTTTATTTGTGCTTTCTTTCTTTATCCCTGCTGGAAAAACACTCTCAATCACTAAAATACCTTGTGTAAATAATAAATATAAAATTTACTGTATACTCCAATTCACTCGAATTTTGTATTGTTGTGATACTCTGGTCTTGGCATTATTTGCAAAGCACATACTTTTTATTCTGAGCAGGCTATTGAAATACAATTAAGTATCTTCAGCTTGCACGGTAATTTTTATTGCACGGTGGAAAACCAAAATAAACCAAAAAATTATGAAGTTTGTTCTTTATAAGGATTACTTTTTTTTTAACTTGGCTCACTCTATTACTTCTAATCCTTGAGAAGAATCTCTAATTACTTTTAGAAACTTAGTATCAATCTGCACCCTAAAGAAGTGTCAACTTAGAAAGTTTCACAGACTCTTACTGAATTAGTAAAACTTAGGGTGGGGAGAGAACAAGGCATTAAATTCAGCAAATATTAGAATGACAGGTTCTGGAAGCTACATTGTGATAAAGCTGCCAAAAAAATCTGTATTTTCCTTCTATTTTCATTACTAGAAAAAAGAGACTTGTGCCATTTAAAAAGAGCTTTCAACTGCTCCCCAGTCAGCAACTTAGCAACTTGTCAGAGACTCTGGGAGCGGCTTTTCAATACTAATAACTTGAAGTACTAACGTCAAATTTTGCTTCTGGAATAGCAAATATATCTGGTTCACCAGATAGCTCTACTTTTCTTCAGAAATGCCCCACGATGAATACATTAGCTTTAACATCTATTCTTTTGATAAGCCATCTTGAGGTGGTCTGGCTTTTGTTTTCTTTACTTTCACAAACACACTCCTCACCATGATGAATGGCCTCCCATTGGGTATATGGAAAATTTCCCAGCCCGGTTCCCTTGAGAATGCTCCACTACATGGATTTCTAAGCAAAGCTAGATTAAAAGAGGAGGAGCATGGGCTATAGTCCCCCTACCCCACAGCCATCAATTATATACAGTTATAAATCAAAGTTTTCAGCCTGAACAAAGACCAGCATGGCAAGCAAACAAGGGCGTTCACGGCAAATTGTTTTGAGACCGAATAAAACTCTTGACAGAAAACAATGGAGTTGGGAAAGCCACTGTCAATATCACTCCAAAGTTTAGCTGATTTATGAAGAATTAGACATGGTGTATCCAGTCGCTGGAGGATTGATTGAGAAAACAGCAAAGAGAAGTGTGAATAAGCTAACATGAATCCAACTGAAGCTCTTCCTTCATCACGAAAACGTTTCACCAAATAACGTTTTTATCCCTATGAATTTGACCCCTTGCCTTAGATCCCTACTGTGAAATTGCTTATCTCCCTCCACCCCCTTTTCTACTTATTTTTGGTTTCTTTTCTAGCAAAACTACTTTCCTTTACAACCTTCTCATGAACCATGATTTCGGGCTCACGGCTTTTTTACTATTTTGTTCCTATACCTGAGAGAATTTAATTACACTTGTTTCAGATACTGTTTACACGCCCCACATAAAAATCTATTTTAAAAAAAGAAACAGAAAAAATATTGACTTTTGTGGAAACAAATGGAAATACCAGGATAGGGCAAAGCAAACAGAAGGCATGAAGTTAAATAAATAATGCTATAGTTTTCTAGTGTTTCTTTTTATCCTTAAGATCTAACATTTGTCAAGAGCCTTCTCTTTTAGTGCCAAAAATTGTTCGTACTTGTAAAACATGTATGTACTTGTGTGAGGATGAATAACAATTCTAATAACAACAATCTCCATGCTATTATAACAGTGCTAACCATTTACTATGTGCCGTAATTTATGTGCATTATCTAATTTATTCTTCAGAACAAACCTGTGAGGTATTTACTATTATCTTCCCCCATTTTTTTTTTTTTTTTTTTTGGTCACCATGCTGGAGTGTAGTGGCTCAATTTTGGCTCACTGCAAACTTCTCCTCCTGGGTTCAAGCGATTCCCCTGCCTCAGCCTCCCGAGTAGCTGGGACTACAGGCATGCACCACTGTGCCTGGCCAATTATTATTTCGTATTTTAGGAGAGACAAGGTTTCACCACGCTGGCTAGGATGGTCTCGATCTTCTGACCTCATGATCCACCCGCCTCGGCCTCCCAAAGTGCTTAGACCACAGGTGCAAGCCACCACACCCCATTTTGTGGCAGAAGAAACAGATGCTTAAAAAGGCTAACTTGCCCAAGGTTACATGGCTAAAAGGCTATACAAGTAAGACGTGACGGATTCCGGTTTTGAACCCAGGAATTACGGCTTCTTGCACCCACAATCTGAACCATTATACCTAACCTCACTTTTGGAATAAAAAACCAAATATACATCCTTCAAAACCTGAGATTCTGTAAACCAAAAATAAAATTCTAAGCTCCCTTTCAATTGAATGAGCCCCTCCTCTTGGCCAAGGGCATTGTAAAGTAAACCTGAAATACTAGCTCAGGCCATGATGGGAATAGGTGGTCACACAGGCCTCAATATACACCTCCCACCCATTGGAATTCAGGCACAGCTGACCAGTATTAACATTAAAAGAGTCCTTAAGACAAAATAGGCTCTTTGTAGCAATAAGATACCAATGAGACAGCAGGCCCTGAAAATAATTGAATTATTTTACCTCAAAAATACATTTCTTTGACATATTTTGAAATGGTCCTGCAAAGCTCTCTCTCGTGGGCAAAAATAAACATTTTGTAGAGAGTCTCCGTCCCCGTGCAGATCTTTTTCCTCATCCAGGAGAGAACTAACTAAGCAGTCTGGCACCTTTCTAAGTCTGATAAGAAGCATTCACAATCTATTCTCTCTGAAACATCCTATGTGGAGGCTTTATCTACATAATCAGAATGTTGGCGTCCTTTACCCCTTATCTTAACCCAGATACTCCCTTCTATCAACGCCAGGTCTTTAGATAAACTCAACCAGCTGCCAATCAGAAAATCTTTGAATACACATATGACCTGGAAGTGTCCCCCTCCCCCAATCCTCCACCCTGAATTGTCCCACCTTTTCAGACCGAACCAATGTACATTTTACACATATTGATTGATGTCTTATGACTCCCTAAAACACATAAAACCAAGCTGTAGCCCAGCCACCTTGGGCACATGTTCTCAGAATCTCCTGGGACTGCGTCATGGGTCATGGTCTCTCATATTTGGCTCAAAATAAATCCCTTCAAATATTTTATGGAGTTTGATTCTTTTCTTCAACAATTCAAGATCTTCATAAGGTAAAAAACTTTTCTGGGAAAAAATGTCCTGACTTCCCTCAATCACCTTCTTACATTAGCAAATTATAAGAATCAAATCAAATGATACAGTCAATATATATGGATGGGAAATCTTGTAAGATGTATTGAACATCTGAAGTTACCTTGCCCACCATTGCTTTCCTTAACAAAAATATTCTTTCTTATGGATGGTCCATTGCATGTTTTTCATGTGGGAACTGGATGAGGGATGGGCATATGATGCAGGCCTAATTAGAATTCACCATTCCTATAACCAGAATATAATATGAGTGGATATGATATGGACCATTTCTGGACCCAGGGTATTAACAGTTGAGTGAGCCTCCATTATGTTATTTTTCACTAAGAGATCTGGATATAGTGAACCCATCGTGACCACATTGATTAATCCAGGATATAAGAAATGGCAAGGCCACAAGATGTAAGAAGATTAAGTCCTTGCATTATTACATGGAGCAGAACTGCTTCAAACCTAGATCACCCATTGTAGGTTGTACAAGGAGCAAAATTCCTTCATATTTAAACATTACATATTTTGGTCTATTTGTTACAGCAGCTTAGCCTATCCTCATGAATGCAATAATAGTTCAAAGGAATTTCAGCTACACTAAGTTTAGATTATTTCAATAGAGTAGTCAAAATGAAAATCATGGAACTAGATTTGATACAAACCTGGACAATTATGGAGGGTATGGATCACAAGATAAAACGAAGATGATGGCTGGGGTGCGGTGGCTCACTCCTGTAATCCCAGCACTTTGGGAGGCTGAGGTGGGCAGATCACCAGGTCAGAATATCAAGACCAACATGGTGAAACCCTGTCTCTATTAAAAATACAAAGAAAATTAGCTGGGCGTGATGGCGCACACCTGCAGTCCCAGCTACTTGGGAGACTGAGGCAGGAGAATTGCTTGAAACCAGGAGGTAGAAACTGCCTTGAGCTGAGATCACGCCACTGCACTACAGCCTGGGCAACAGTGTGAGACTCCATCTCAAAAAAAAAAAAAAAAAAAAAAAAGGAAGATGTTGAAGTCAAGTATTTCTTATTTCATCATTTGGGAACAAGCAGGCTCTGAATAAGACTAAAAAATCAGATTTACAAATATTGCAATATTTATCTTCAGTTATGTATTCAGGAAAGAATAAAGATACATGAACTGAATTGGTAACGGTATACAGAAAAGTTGACAGGTCCAGATGAGAGCCTAGAAAAATAAAAATAAGGGAAGGAAGAGGAAGGAGGGTAAGTAGAAATGTGAAAGAACCATAAAACACAATTAGGCTGAGAATTCCCCCAAACATGCTTCTTACTAGAATCTGGAAAATCTTTGAAGGATGACTTATTCAGATTTTTTCCATTCCATGAAATGGCAAATGAAACTATATCCATTTTAAAAAAACAAACACCAAAACAAGTTAACTAACCTGAAAATGAATAGTTCATGCTTCAACGTAGAACATGTTACCATTTTATGGCATACATGTATATTGTTATGTTTGTTAAAGAAATTGTTTTATTTTCATATTTCAAATAGATGACACTGTTGCTTGCCAAAGAATAAATCCCAACTGATAAAATAATCCAGTATTTTTAACTTCAGGTGACACATCTCTACTTGTATCCTCTTGGTATTCTGCTTTTGGAATGATGTGTGACTTATACTGTCTTCAAAATAACGGATCCTATTAATCTACAGCTTATCCAACTTAAGGAGCTGCAAGCTCTGCTTCATTATTTCACATTTAAAAAATAGCACATAAATGATTTCTTGTTTGTTATGGCAAAACTGCTGATAATTAAGGGAACGAATTAGTTTATGGTAGGGTCTATACAAGCTGGTAAATTTTCTTTTAAATGTACTCAAAATAAATTGACTTTAAAAACTAATTTAAACATTATATTAAAATAAATATACATATTAAAAATAAAAATAAAATCCAAAGATCTGGAAACAAACATTTTAAACAAAAAGCCCAAACAGATGGAATATAAAAAAGGAAAAATGCAATAGCAATATACAGTCAGAGAAATAATACCAAAACATTATCCTTCATTTTCTGCTGAATCCCAAAAAGACCCTCATACATCCCCTTTAAAACAGTGATTCATAGACCTCCCTTTCCAAATGCCAATAATTTTCTAGTCATAAAAAATCCAAGGCGTTGTATATAGAAAGATTAATTATGTGTAAAGAGTAAGTATTGATGATATCAACATCTTTCCAGTGTAATTATCCAAACAGATGATTAAAAGTCAACACAAATAAAACTTTAAAACTACATGACAAATTTAACAGCCAAAAGAAGGAAAAAAAGAGGTTTTTTGTACACTTATAGGTATCCACCACGACAGAGTGACATGTATAGAATTTAACTTCCTGTTATAAAAAACTATGAATCTGGACAAAACACATATAGCAACCGTTCTCAGGAACAGCACAATAGACTGTGATCCCTGAGGAAAGGGAAACACATGACAGAGTTGTTTCTGCTGGGGAATACATTCCAAACTGTGGTACAGAGAAGAGGAACTCAAACAGAAGCAGCAGATTCCCTGAGAAGAGGAGGAAGAAACTGCAACATGGAGCTGCTGAGTTAGAATGTGAAGAATAGGGTACCAAATAGGAGGGAGACACAGATGGAAGAAGTCTCACTGGACTGTATAGGGGTCATTCTGAGTCATTAGTCAAATATTAAGATACATATCCAGAGGATGAGACTGAGAGAGCTCTGCCAGATAAAAGCTACTGGGGGGCTGGAAGATGAAGGAAGATTCCCAAAGCCACACAGTACTGGATAACATTTAAGTTTGCGAAAGTGGATAAACCTTGCTGAATACCCAGAGCATCTAGTTGAAACCTTATAAAGGCCTATCTTAAGAATATGGCAACTCTAACCCTAAAATAAAGCTACTTTAGATTTGTCCCAACAAAGCCTAAAACCAAGCTGAAAGTCCAGTTGCAAAACAAACAGAACTTCAGAACAAAACTCAGTCGTCTTTAAAGGATGGTAATACAACCCAGAGTCCCAACAGCAAAGCATTTACTATGCCCAGCACACACTCAGTAATTACTGGACAACAAAAGTATGAAAAACTAACCATGAGAAACAAAATAGAATATAGAAACACAGGCATGACAGAAATGTTAGAATGAGCGAACAATGATTTCAAAAGTTATTGTAAATATATTCAGTAGTTTAAACAAAAGATGGACATAATGAATGAACAAATGGCAAATCCCAACAGACAAATACAAACGATAAGAGAACCAAATAAAAATTCTAGAATTGAAAAATACTGTCAAAAAAAAAAATCATTGGATGAATAATAGCAGATTTCAAATGCCAGAGAGATCAGAAAGCTTGAAGAACGACAGAAACTAAGATAAAGCACAACAGTTAAAATGGAAATAGACAAAAGAATAGAGCTTCAGTGATTTGTGGGACAACATAAAATAGGTTACCATACATGCAATTAGGGTCCTCTAAGAAGAGAAAAGACAGATTTGGTAAGGAGAAATATGTGAGCAAAAATTAATCAGTCATCTTCCATAAAATTCTGTCAAATACATTTTAACTATTTAGATTCAAGGATCTTAATGAATCACAAACAGATAAAAAGAAAAATCATACCTAATGATATAATATTAAAAAAAAAGAGAGAGAAAAGTCTAAAAGCAGCCAGAAGGAAAAAAAAAACACATTATATACAGAGGAACAATGAAAAAAACAATAACAGCGACAATACAGGTAAGAACGCAATCTAAAAACATCTCTAATTTATTGAAATTAAAAAAAAAACAGCTTTCAAGCTAGAATTGTATATCCAACAAAAATATTCTTAAAAAATAAAAGTGATATTAAGATGTTTTCAGAGTAACAAAAGTTTAAAGACTTCAGCACCAGGAGGCTTGCACTATATAGACTTGTATTCTAATACATATTTATTGGAAACATCAGAGAAAGTTCTTCAGGTTGAAGTAAAATACTGTCAGAAGGAAATTCAACATAAATAAGGAGCTCAAGAAAAGATGAATATGTGGGTAATCATAAGCAATATTTTTTTTTGTTTCTTAATTTCTTAAAAGACAAGTGATTGCTTGAAGCATAATATCAATGTGCTCTCAATTTATTAAAAGACAAGTGACTGCATAAAGAATAATAACAATGTGCTCTAAATTTCATAAAAACCTAACTTAGAGAAATAACACAAAAGACAGGAGAGGGTAAATGGAAAGATAACACTGTACGGTTTTTTAACATTATACTTGGAGAAATATAACTATAAATCAAAACAGGCTAACATGAGTTGAAGATGCATATCATAATATCTAAAACAAGTGCAAAAATATAAAGGAGTATAATTACTGAATGTAGAGAAAAAAACCAAAATACTAAAACACAAACAAAAACCAGAAAAAACATACCCAATTAATCTTAACAAGGCAAAAGAGAAGGAAGAATAGTTATGAACAGAGGGGAGAAATACAAACAAATAGCAAGATGGTATACATAAACCCAACCTATATAAATATAACATATAAACAGACTAAATAATTAAAAGGAATAAACTGTCTGGATATAGAAGAAAGGAAGTTCCACTTCTACACTCTTTAAAAGTATAATTATTTCACACTTTAAATTTAAAATATAAGTACAGAGGTTAAAAAATGATTAAAATATATAATGGAAATTGTTATCAAGGAACTGGAGCGGCTGTATAAATGTCAGCAAGGTAGACTTGGACAGAATATTAGCGGAGATAGAAGTGATGAAGAGTAAATTCATCAGGAAAACATGAAAATCCTAAATGTATATGCGCCTAATAACAGAGCTTAAAAATACATGAAATAAACACTAGCAAAAGTAAAGGGGGAAATAGACACATGTACAATTACAGCTGGAGATTTTAATGTTCCTTTCAATAGCGGATAGATCAAGTAAGCAAAAATCAGTAAGGATGTAGAATATTTGAACACACTATCAATTATCTTGACCTAAATGATATTTAAAGAGCACTATATCCCACAACCACAGAATATATATTTTTCTCAGAAGTACATGGAGCATTCACCATAAGATACACTGTATGCTAGGTCATAAAATGAAAATAAATTCTAAGTGTCAAATATTATATAGAGTATATTCTCTGAATATAACTGAATTCAATTAGAAACTAACAGTAAAAAGATACTTGGAAATTAGCAACATATTTCTAAGTGACTCATAATTAGTTTAAAATATTTTGAATTACATTATAATAGAACTCAATGTACCCAAACTTGTGAGATGTAGTTAAGACAGTGCTTAGAGGAAAACTGGTCTAATGATCTAAATTTTCACCATGAGAGGGTGCAAAAGAGCAAATTAAACCCACAGTATGCATACAAAAAAATTAATAAAGATAAAGGAGATCAGATATTTAAAAAAGGCCAAAAAAATTACAGAAACATCAACAAAATCAAAAGTTTTTTTAATTAATAAAATAAGTAACTCCAAGCATGAGCAATGAAAGAAAAAATAGGTACATTGGATTTGATCAAAATTAAGAACTTTGTGCAAAATTTTTAAAAAGCCTTAAAAGTAGAAAAAAGTATTTGTAAAACATATTTGATAAAGCTCCAATACCTAGAATAAAGAATTCCTACAAGTCAACAATAAAAAGCCAACTCAATTCAAAAACGGCAAGTGGCTATTCCCAGCAATTCCACTCTAAAAGTTGACAGCAGGGACATAAACAGGTACTTGTTCACCAGTGTTCATAGCAGCATTATTCTCAATAGCCAAAAGATGGAAATGTCTCGTGTTTATTAACATACGCATGGATAAACAAAATGTGTTATACAAAGATAATATAATATTACTCATCAATGAGAAGAAATGAAGTTCTTATACATACTACAACATGGGTGAACCTTGAAAATATTCTGCTAAGTGAAACAAATCAGACACAAAAAAATCAAATGTATGATTCTACTTTTATGAAATATCTAAAATAGGCAAATTCATGGAGACAAAGTACATTAGAGGTTGCCAAAATCAGAGCTTCTGTTTGGGGTGATAAAAAAATTTGGGAAATTATGATGATGGTTATACAACATTGTTTAATTAATGCCAGTGAATTGTACACTTAAAAATAGATAAATGGCAAATTTTACAAGGAAGAAACAATACCAAATTTATACACACTCTTTCAGAAAATAGAAGAACAACTCTTTACAACTCATTACTTTCAGCCAGGATAATCCTGTTAAGAAAACTAAACAAGAAGTTTATAAGAAAAATTTAGACTAATATTTCTCATGAACATAGTCATGAAAATCTTAAAACTTTAGCAAACTGAGCCCAGCAATATATGAAAGGATATTACCCCCATGACTAATCTGGTTTTATTCTGAAACAAATGTTAGTAATATATTTTTTTAAAAAAAATTAGTGTTATTCATCATGTGAACAGAATAAAGAAGAAAAACTATCATCTAAGTCGATAGGGAAAAAGTATTTGCAAAAATTCAATGCACATATTATGATAGAAACCCTCAGCAAACTAGAAATTGAGAGGGGCCCCTCTTATCCTAATAAAAGGTTAGCATAATACTTAATGGTAAATGATAAGCAACAGTTAGTATAATACTTAATGGTAAATGACTAAATGCTTTCCCCTTAATATTGGGGGGAAAGGCATGAATATCTACTTTCACCACGTCTATTCAACAATGTATTAGAGGTTCTGTCTGGCATAATGAAACAAAAAAAAAAAGAATTAGCATTTAGGATAAAAAGGAATAGGTAAACTGCCTTTATTCAGACAAAACAACTATGATTTGTCCAAATTCTAAGATGTTTATTAAAAATGTGTAAGTAAATTTAGCAAGGTAGGATACAATCAATATGCAAAAATAAATTATATTTCTGAGTATTAGGATCAATTAGAAATTGAGATAAAATGCAATACTGTTGACAAAAAAAGAAACATTTAGAGATAACAGAATATGTACCATTGACAAAAAAAGAAACATTTAGAAATAACAGAATATGTATAAGCTTCAACACTGAAAACTATAAAATATTGTGAGAGATGTTTAAAAAAATCTACATAAATACAGAGATATACCGTGTTCACGGCTTTGAATGCTCAATATTGTTAAGATGTTAGTTTTGCTCAAATTGTTTTATAAATTCAGCACAATTCTATTCAAAATCTCAACAGGCTCCTTTGTAGAGTTCCACAAACTGATTCTAAAATTTATATAAAAATGCGAAGAACCCAGAATAAGCAAAACAATAATGCAATAGAAACACAAAGTTGGAGGACTTGCACTACTTGACTTTATCTTAAAGTTACAGCTATCAAGACAATGTTACATTGTCATAAAGATAAACATATCAATAAAAAAATAGAAAATTCAAAAATAGAACCATACCTAAATGGACAATTGATTGATGGAAGAGCCAAAATAATTCAGAAAGAAAATGAAAATCTATTCATCAGACAGTGCTGCAAAAACTGAGTATTAATAATGAACTTACATTCCGGCTTTATATCACACAAAAGTTAATTTGTAGTAAATTAAAGATCCTAAGATAAAAAGATAAAATATTAGTTTCCTGAAAGCAACACAAAATATTTTTATATTTTTTGAGGAAACAAAGATTTCTTAGAATACAAAAAGCACTAACCAGTTAAGATTAATAAATCTATTAAATTGAAAAACTTCTGCTTCTCAAAAAGCATCAAGAAAATGAATAAAACATCCATAACCAAACCATATATCTCAAAATATTTATAACTAGAATGTATAAAGAAACTCAATTTCAATAGAAGTTAAACAAAAATAGCAGATTTATGTAGCTATTTCAGAAAGGAAGAAATATCAATAAAAGCCACATTAAAACAGGGTCAGCCTCATTAGTTAGCAAAGATATTGTGATTAAATCAAAAATGAGATACTGCTTTATACCAAAAACATGGCTACAATTAAGAAGAATGACAGTAACTTACACACACTGGTGAGAACATCAAACAACCAAAGCTCTTATTCATCATAGGCACTATTGTAAAATGGTAAAGCCACTCTGTAAAAAGGTTAGATAGTTCTTATAAAGTTGAATATATATATATATATTATATATATTGAATATATATATATATATATATTCAACTTTATAAAAACTGGACCACAACAATGTGTATATACACACACACACACACATTGTATTTCTGGACCACAACAATGTGTGTATATATACATTGTGTGTATATACTATATATGTGTGTATATCCTATAAAATCGTATACAGTTATATAGTTATATGTATATATTTTACCTTTACAGTTGTGTATATATATAGTTATATAGTTATATGTATATAAACAGTAATATAGTTATATACAACTGTGTGTATATGTGTCTATATATATATATAAAACATAAAGGTAAAATACACACACATACACACACACACACACACACACACACACACACACACACACAAATATATATATATATATATATATATATATATACTTTCTGTGATGCAGCATTTCCACTCCCAGATATTCCCTAAAGAGAAATGAAAGTATGTATCTATAAAATGTTGTATAAAAATGTCATAGCAATTTTATCTATAAAATCCCACTCTGGAAATAACCAAATGTCCATCGACCAAAGAAGAATAGATAAATGGAGATATATTCGTATAATGGAATACTTCTCAACAGTAAAAAGAAAAAAGATAATTGAAACATACAACAACATGGACAAATCTAAAAAATATTATATTATGATAGATACAAAAGGGTAGGTTCATTTATACAAAGTTTCAGGCCAGACAAAATTAATCTTAGACAATAAAAATCAGAACACTAGTTGACTCACAGTTTGTAGAGGAGGACAATAATTGAGGAAGAACATGAGAGAACTTTCCAGAGGGATAGAACTATATCTTATTAGGGACATTGCATATATGTGTACATGTCAAAATTTATTCAGCTCTATATGTAAGATCTGCACATTTACTGTATGTTTATTATACCTTGATTCAACAATTCATGCTCCAGTGCATTTGGTTTCGAAGGAGTAGTTTAGGAAAACAGGACAACATATGCTATTTGAGGAGCACGTTAATTATCAATATTGTGTTTGACCATATGGGGAAGACCAACGTATTTCTCTCTGGGCCTAAAACATAGTTGCCTTACTTTAGATGGCATACAGAAAATGACTTCAAAAGAAATTGCTCCTTTTCCATGCAAATCTAAAAGACTGGGAAAGCAGAGACCTGATGTCCTTAGTTACAAGGATGTTCCGTTATAAGTCCCATCATATTGGACCAGATTTTTCTTAGAAATCCCACTCTCATGGGAAATACCTCATGGGACGCACTGCAGTTCATAAAGGAACCCGACATTTCTTGAAGTAGATTGAGGATCTCTTGTTCCTCCATGTGGTAATTGGTCTGATTTGAATAAAGACTTCAGTGATTACACAGGATTTGAAAACACTTGGTTTTATCAAAAAGCCAAAAAACAAAGCTTTTTAACAAAACAAAAACATTTGTTTTTTACAAAACAAAATTAAACTTTTAAACAAAGCTTAATCATGAGACCTATTCAGAATTTTTAATATGCAAATATTCAGGGTAACTCTTCAAACGTGGAAATACATTACGAAAACTTTTTAAACCTACTTTTGCATGGAGTCACTTATTCATTAAAAATATCAGCAAAGAGCAAGAGTTTCATGGAAAATAAATTTGGTGGACAAATTTAAATCTAAAATAGTCACAGATTTCTAGTAATTGCCATTACATGTACAAAGCATATATAATGCTCCTGAATTAAAAAATTAACTGCTTCTGTGGATAGTACTTACTATGCAGTTTAAGGGCTTGTTAATGTACTGAGAGCTTAAATCTTTAAATGGATTATTGATCTATCCTAATCGAGATTTTTGAGATTACAAAGCAATAAACTATATCTGAATTAATTTTTAAAAATTTATTTTGATGACCAGAGGCTGACTGTGGGTTTTCTAGCATTATCTTTCAGGCATCTAACGACACAATCAAATAAACAACTTGTTAGTCTACAAACTGAAGTGTCAAGAGAGATAACTCTTCAATTTATTGATTCATCAGTCAGTTGATAAGCCTAAAATCATTTTATTTTTCATACAAGCTCTTCTACAGAAAGCTCCCAAATCCATACTTTCTCTTCTCTGCCAGGTAACTCCAAAACAGTATGCTGAAATAATATTGCAACAGGGGATTCTCCAACAAATGTCATAGTCGTTTGCTTTTACAGTTTTTTTTTTTCCTGAGGACAATTCTCTCACTAAAAGATCTCTACCCTCTCATCCCCTCTCTCTATATGGATAATAAGAGGGTTCTTAGCAATTAGCAAAGTCCCAGTAAAATTATTTCCCCCTAGCTATAATGTAGCAATAACTAGAGCAAGTGGGGGAAATATTTTCCCTATCTACTTTAGTAAGGGCACATCCAAGTAGGGACATGCAGGATATCGGCTCAGGAATGCCCCGGGCTCAGCATCCATCTTTCTGCTCTTTTGCCACTTCCAGACTGACAGCTAAATTACTGCACACAAAAGGCTCCTGTGGGCTGTAACCATAATGCTGCCACTGAAACTAGTTTGTTGGCTAAAGGATAAACAGAGATTGAAGGACAATTTTCATTAACTGAGAAAGATGGGGTATAGGAAAGCAGAGCTAGATCTTCATGGAAAAATAAGCTTAGCAAACTGGAGGACAAAATGCAAGCAGACACACTCTAATTGTGTCGTAATTTTTTGTCGAGTGTCGGGACACTTGCTGAATTCCTGGAAGACCCACACATCTGCATCTTAGACTGTGTTACATACTCTCTGTGCCTGATGACTAAACATGAGGATTTTTTTTTTTAACCTGTAAATTTAATTTAAATTTGAGCAATAAAGAAAGGGAGTCAACAATTTTTCAAAATTGAAATGACAAATTATTTTCAGGAAAATTCACTTTGTTTGTTAAGATGTTATGAAACTACAAGGCTGGGAACTAAGATTGAGAAATGTGAGAAAAATCAAGTTCACATTCACTAAATTTTTTGCCAAATACGTACAAGTCACTGCGCTACATACATAGGAAAAAAGTCCTGGGCTCAGTGACCCTAGAGCTTACATTAAGCAGAAGAAAGAATCCTCAGACATATACCAGGTTACAAAAGTGAGGCTGGTAGGAATCACATTTTCCTTGGTATCTATTTCATCTCCATTTGTCAGTGGTACAACACAATACTGCAGTATACATAGTAAATAGTAAGTCTTTGATACACATTTCTTCAAGAAATTAATTTTTTTTCTATAAGGGAGAATGTTAACAACAGCCATATTAAAAAAGCTACAGATAAGTAACTTGGTAGGCTTTGAAGGGTGAAGCATTTACTTCCAGTTGGAAGGGTAAAAGATAACTATGTATATGTGGCATGTGATTTGGGCCTTACGGAGATTCACAGTGACACTAGGGAGAACAAATAACAATGTGAACACAGAAGCGGAGAATTCCTAGGGAGTAACGAGAAATAGCACCAGGATTCTTAATGGTCAGTAGCAACTGTCAAGGATAAAATAAACACTCTCCTATCATTTGGATTTTCAGTAGCTGATTGGGAAGCAGATGCTATTTTTAGCCACCTATGTAACTGAAAACCACCAACTCAGGTCATACTATGACTTGGTAAATAGTTGTGGACCAAGCTATTCTTTTTCAAAATGTCAGAAAAACCCTTATGGGGAGGAAACTCTACTCCTTTGTGTGTTAGGAGTTTTCCATTGTGATAAATTATGAATTGAAAACATACACTTTAATTTGATCCCCGGTTTAGGTTAGAACTGGCATTAGCTAGAGCTGTAAATTAATCCAGACTCTACTCAGTGTCTGGCATATTGCTTGACACGTAGTAGGTGCTTGAGAAATATATGTCCAATGAATGAATAACAGAAGTCAAGATTTTGTCATATATTGAGGCATGAACTATTTTATAAGTGGATAAAAGCATGATTTACCAACTCTAGTCTCACACTTTGACACACTTTCAATTTAAAACTGAAAAATCCAAACACTGAATAATAAAGTCTAATTCACAAGGTAGCTGATGAAAAAAAAATCACTACTATTTCCCTCTTCTACTTTATACATTGAAATTGTGGTTTCTAACTTACCAAAGCCACTTATAGGCATCCTTATTGTAGCCATGATGTTTGTTTTTCAACATCTACTGTTCCCCTAGGATTTTTACTTACAGGAATGACACTCACATTATTTACTGCAAAGCAAATTACCGCATGGTCTTCTAAAGTACTTTGATGAAGTATCCACAGAAAGGAGGTCCAAGGGTCAGATGAGTTTGAGAAATGCTTTATACTCTGGGCTTACTCTCAGAGGTTGACTTTGTAAGTAACACATTTAAGGTTCTGAGAAACCCTGCAATAAAGAAACCTGTTTAACCCACTGTTTCTCAAACACAACCATGCAACTTATTTTGAAAGGCTTTCACTATCTTGTAGAACTAATGTTCTGAGGTGCATCCTTGGGACCGCATTCTAACAGAGAGATCATCAACTGATGACCTGCACTGAATTTGTATTTTAAAATTGAGGAATCAAACACATTAAGGGAAAGAAAGGTGGGAGAGATGTCAGCAAGGTCAGTCTGGCGACACTGGGCCTGCATTTTCACACAGCCTTGGTCTTGCTACCTCCTTCATAATGCATATGCTTTCTCTGCTTCATTATGGCTGAGACATTCCCTTTGTATTTCTCCCTAATTATTTTAGGTGCACACATCACCTAAATATGGCTCCTGTAGATATTTGACATTGGAATTCCAAATTCTTGTCTTTGTCATTCAGTTGTCCCTAATATTCTTTTAAGAGGAAGGAAGGACAGTATTCAAATGGCAGGAAAAAGAAGTCAGTGTAAAATGAAACCCTCCTTGTGGGTAGGTAGAAGTCATTTCTAAGTGTGCTGAATTTCACATAAACAATAGAATGCAAAGAGGTTCTTATATCAGACCATGGCCTCTCAATGGTATTTGCCCCATTCTTTGCATCTGAAAACCCAAAAGCTCTTAACATATTGCGAGAATCTTGAGGTGGCTCCAACAGTTATCTCTACAAAGTCGTTCACTTGTGCTTCCTTCAAAATGGATCTATCCTCTCAAATGTTATCACTCCTCATTTCTTGTTTTATATCTTGAGGCTCACATGCCAGTGACTGGTTGCTCAGCTGGACCTTGGGAGTCAATTCTCTCACCTACTAACAGACAGCACTGGGTCTTCACAGAGGATCGCCCTCATAAGGAGGCGACGGGCTCCCCAGAATGCGTCCTTATCCCATTTTCACGCTTACTATTCTGAGCTGAAATTGTAAACTGCCCAGTTTTAAGATTCAAGTTGCTATTAAACATATTTTCCTAAATTTTAAAATCAAACATGTATTAGTTTGCAAATTTTAAGGCAACGGGAGGACTGAGGCAGACCAGAAAACCAGAAGGGATATTTAACACAGTATCATCATGCACCCTTCTAGCAGGAAAGACCAACAAAGAAATGAGAATTGTTCGAGATAGGCACCACCACAAGAGAAAGGAAATGGACAGCATTTTCTGTCTGTGTCTCACATGGATTCTCCAAAAAGTGTAAGTCACTTGCAGGTAGCACGGTTTGCCTTGAAAATAATAGGTCCCAAAAGCATTTAGGTATCACATTGATGGATTTCAAGCATCTTTGCGAAGGTTTTTTTTAATCTTCAAGTATACACATTACGCATGACAACAGCATGACAATAATACTCGTACACTGGGCATGTTAAAATGTCCTACTACTTACTTTATTCTTTATTACTTTGGGCTAAAGGTGAATTTAACCAGTGCCCCTTCTTATACCATAAGACCTGAGTTTCTCCTCCACGTATTTTCCAATTTGAATCTTTTACTATTTCAATCATGCCATTGATCAGCATTCCATAATTCATTATTATTCTCCTTCCTCTCAGCCGACTGATTATATTGCAACAAAAGAGTATGTAACCTTATGGCCTAGACAGGAAGCAAATGAACGAATGTTCTGGAGTAGTAGTTTCTTTTTTATGGTTTTCTCGTTTGGCAAGAAGGAGTTTCATGCAGGAATTCGATACACGCAAACCACTCAAATCAGATGGGGCTTCTGGATTACTAAATGTTGGCTTGGGTATGGAGGGAAGAGTATATTCCTTCTCCTTCTAGTGTGGTTGTGTTTCTGCAAAGTCTCAGATTAAATCCAAAGTATCATGGCATGTTTATATTGTTAATTTTATAGCCAAAGTGATTGTTTGTGACTATCAAAATCTGCTAGCACCCTGTCTTCCCTGGTATGGTTTGGGTTTTGGATCTAAATTTCCTGGTAATTATTGACATTCATTCATTCCATAAATATTTATTGAGCACCTACTAACGGACCAGTTTCTTTTCTGAGGACTGCAGAAGTAGCAATGATGGGATAAAATTCCTAGCTTGCATGGAGCTTACTTTTGAATGGTCTTATTTTTAAGAAGCCCATTAAATCCTTACATTCCAGTGTCTCTATTTTACATTTGTTTCTGTTTGTGGCACTGGAGACTCAGAAGAAGCCTGGGAGATCCAGTCTGGTAAATGTCAAAGCTACAGCCCAGGGCAAGGAAGAGCTTAAGTGGAATTCATTCTGGCTGCTTTCTAAAGTCTGATACCCCAATAACCTGGATCCTCCCTAAAATGTCACAACAAGGCAATAGAGGCAACAGTGTTACTACGCTGGGCGTGTTAAAGTAATGGATGGTCATGGAGTCCATTTCATCATATTCTACAGATGAAATGACTGATGCCTGCAGGGACTCAAAAACCCAAACGTACGTTGAGAATGTAAGCTCCATGAAAAACAGGCTTTACCTTGAACTTTCCACATAGGGTTGTCATGAGGGTTAAAGGAATGTAAAGCACTCAAGGATTGTGTCTGGCAAATATTTCTGTGCTATATAAATGTTAGCTGCTGTTACTACTAATCACTACCATATCCCCTGCATTTTGTATATTGTAAGTACTATAATTTTTCCCGTTTCTGTAAAGAATGGGAGGGTTCTCATTTTGATTATTTCATACAACTCCAACAGCACCTAAGAGTCCTTGATATCAGTGATTTCTAGTTAAGTGCTTATTGAACTGAATTAGAAGAGTGTGTTTAAGTCTGTTCAATTAAGACTTCGAACATCTCTTACAGTCACAGTTATGAGTTAAATTACATGTATGCTCTCCCTCTTCCCTCCTACCCTCCCAAAGAATAGGTTTAAGACCTACCCTCTGAATAGGACCTTATTTGGAAATAGGGTTGATGCAAATGTAATTAGTTCAGATGAGATAACACTGGAGGAGGGTGGGCCTCTATTCTAATTTGACTGGTGTCTTATAATAAGACAGCCATGCAAAGACAGACACACACAGGGAGAACACACTGTGTGCTGGTGAAGGCAGAGAGTGGAGTAATGGAGTCTCAAGCCAAAGAACCCAACAGGTTCCTGGCAAAAAAAAACGGAAGTTACGAAGAATTAAGGAAGGATTCTCCACCGCTGGCTTCAGAAAGAGCATGGCCTTGTCTGTTACCTTGATTCCAGACTTCTAAGCCTCCAAAACTGCCAAGCAACAAACTTCTGCTGCTTTAAGCCACCCAGTTTGTGGCACTTTGTCATGACAGCCCTAGGAAACTACAGTCACAACTCAGCCTCACTGTGTGGTTCATATCAGTAGTTGGGTCAGATGGGCTTCCTGAATGGAGGCCACATCACAGAATGTACTGTTCATTTTGTATCTCAACATTTGAATGTGGAATATTTGCTACTGAAGGGTCAAGACAGAGTCGATTGCCCCAGAAAAAAGACTGCTCATTCATCTAACTTTCCCTGCCTCCCTCCTCTTTCAGATGTTCTTGACATATGCCAGATAAAACACTGTGATAGTGTATACACAGGGAGCCGCAGTGCAGTTCCCTCTGAGATTTACAGCGCTCTTCCTTTTATATCCAGGTGGTAGACAGTGAGATGAGGGATTTTTTGAGACAGACTGGGGAAGCAAGATCACTCTGGGAAGTTTCCAGAGTTCTCTTGGTGACCTAAGAACTCTATTCAATAGGAAATAATTCCTTGCTTGGGTGGAACGATGCAGCATATAAATTTGGTACAATATATGCCAGTTAATTCAACAAAATGTCAAACTGTCTGGGAAAGCCCTTAGAAAAGGTTTACTTTCTGTGTCACCAGGGAACTGAGTGATAGGGGGTAAAGCTCATGAAAATGAGATTTTCTTTAACTTCTGCCCAAAGTGAATAAATCAGAGGGATTTCTCAAGTTCCCTCAATATCAATGAGTTTATTTCATAAAGTAGGCAAGTATTTATAGACTGCAAAAATATCTGTCTTTCTCCAGTCCTGCTCTAGTCTAATTGCTTGCTTTCTTCTCTCTTTCCTTTCCTTCTTCCTTATCCTTCCCTTTGCATAGCTATCAGAGAAAAGATTTGTCTGACAACTGCTCGTACCTCTCAGCTTTTAAAAACCATGGTGCGTATGGGAGGTCTTGACTTCATGAGTTTTGCTCTTGATTTTTTTTTAAGAGGAAGATTTAGTCTCCCTGCCCTGAACTGGGTTTAGGGTAATTGTGTATCTGCTTGAGGGCTGAATGCAATCTCTAGCCTTTTTCATAAAGTTTATGGCCCTATTGCCCCTTTAAAGGTCTCATGTGGCTGATTGATAGGCTCATTTCTGATACTAACCATAAAGAATTGGCCATCCTGAAGATAAGCCGCTCTTCCCCTGAGCATTACAAGAGGGAAAGGCGGGCCGCCATTATAGATGACGCCTCCATTATAGATGGTGCTTCCTGCCTCAATCAGATTCATCCTTCAGCAGCCCAGGCAGTGCTCTGTGCCGAGGGACTGTACCACAGGACATATAAGCTCGGTCAAGTCCTTTTAGTTAATGGGCATCTAAGGATTAAAACATCATCATGGACGCATAGAAAAAAAACACTAGCTAACACCTCATTTCATAACTTTTGTTAATTTTCTCTTGGTGTCATTAACCAGAAAAGAAATTACCAGACTCACAGAATTCATAATTTAATTTTATTTAATTTAGCTATTCCTCAATATTACCACCCTTTTTGTTTTCTTAGTTTCCATCTAAATCTATTTCTTTCCTCCTCAAATTGTTTCTCAAATACCTTGTCATGGGAGAAGTATACTGATCAGTGATTCTTTCTTAACTTCTGCAACTTGTGTGTTCTACAAACTGAGATCGGTCAAAATGGAACTTGAACTCTTAGAAAAGAGCAAGGGAAGGAGGAAGGGAAAAGTAGACAAAAGGGGAGAGGGGTTGTGGGTAGGGGAGGTACACTCAAGAGTGGGAAGGGGGACAGATTTTATGAATGAATGTTGAACTTTAATCCTTAAGATTTAATTTCCTTTTTTTTTTTTTTTTGGAGACGGAGTCTCGCTCTGTTGCCCAGGCTGGAGTGCATTGGCCCGATCTCGTCTCATTGCAACCTCCGCCCCTTGGGTTCAAGTGATTCTCATACCTTGGCCTGAGTAGTTGGGATTACAGGTGCACACCACTGTGCCCAAATAATTTTTGTATTTTTAGTAGAGACAGGGTTTTATCATGTTGGCCAGTCTGGTCTCCCAACTCCTGACCTCAAGTGATGCACCTGAGACAGGACTTTGGAGAGGAATGCACAGTACCACTCCACATAAGGGGAGGCTGGGACATTCTGCTTCAGCACTGTGAATACATGACCAGACTGGTGAGCCAAGATACAGTAGAACAGCTTTTCAGGTGATAATTATTACATGAGGTTTACACAGATGAGGACAAAGGAGTATAATATGCCAACTACCTCGCTTCTCAGAAAATATTCTACAAGATGACTTAAGTTCACATGATACATGTTCAAAATGTTCATTGTGCTTTATAATAGAAAATAAAATAGAAGGCTGCTTAAATCATGGTATTTCAATATAATGAAATGTAAGTACTGATACATGCTATAACCTGGATAAACCTTGAAAACACTGCTATGTGAAAGAAGCCAGTGCAAAAGAATACATATCGTATAATTCTACATGTACAAGAAATGTCCAGAATACGCAAATCTTTAGAGACAGAAAGTGGTTTATTGGTTGCCTATGTTTGGGGCCAGTAGATGTGAGATGGGGAGTTACTGTTAATAGGTATAGGATTTTGTTTGGGGGAAAATAAAAACGTTACCAAATTAGATCATGGTGATAGTTGCCAAATTCTGGGACTATATGGGAATCATTAAATTGTACATTTTAGTTACGTGAATTTTACAGTGTGTTAATCATGTCTCAAAGGTTTTTTTTTTTTTTAATGCACATGTTCAAAACTAGGAATGATGAAACTTTCGTCACACAACTCAGAGTTTGTGAAATTCTCCTTTGGCTTTTCAGACAAGAGAACTGTGTAACTTAGGACAACTTCTGAGATGCTACTTAGAGACAAGAATAATAAAGGGTATCAGTGCTTCAGGTGTCTGGAGTTGAGTCTAAAAATGTAACACCCCCCCTCCCACCACCCCTTGGAATAGCCACAGAAGTTTTCCCAGCAAATATAATAGAATCTATACCATAGTGGTACCTGCAATGATTTAAATCATACTAAATTGTATTTTGAGGAAATTATTGTATTCCCCCTTCAATTCTACTCTAAAACGTCTGATTCTCTTGATAAGAAAGGTGGTTTGAATGTGTTAATGTCTTCTGTAGCTCCTTGCAACTGAGAGATCAGATTTGAGACTCAGAGCTTTCCTCGAACCATGCCATCTAACTTGGACCCAATTACGTTGTTTTCCATCCTGTTTTCTTTTTACGGGCTACCTTCTATTTGAGGTAAGTGAAGCCGACTTAATATTTGTGGCAGTGTCATAATCTGTCGATTTTGAAATGCACTTAAGGTAAAACAAAAAGCACAGACCTAAATAAAACTACGAAATAAATGTGAGTGAAAAATGAAATGCTTCCAACAAGGCAAAAAGTATGCCAGTGGAATTTGACTAACTGAAGTTTAAGGAATAGCTTAAAGACTACAGCAGTCATAAAATCTTGAGGTTCAAAGGGTTCTGTAGACCTTGGAGTTTGAGACAGATTTCTTTTTTTTACACATAGAGAAACAGACCTTGGGACATTAGGATCTTGTACAGGGTTACCGCAGGTTATGTTTTCAGACTCAGCTTCAAGATAAGAGAAGCACTGGTAGCTCTTGTTACTCCATATCACTAAGAGTCTCAGAAGTTGTGGGAGACACACAGAACTAAGCACTACTTTGTGACTTAGCAAGACTCAAGGAAGACTCTAATTACCAAATGCCAGATTCAAATGATCTCCTCATTTCTGATTGCAGTTGAATATTCTTGAACTTTTACTCGGGGCAGCCATAGAGACAGAGAGGGGATTACAAAAGGTAGGCAGATGGGGGAGGGGGGTGGCGTCGGATGGATAGAGCCTAGCCTGCCTTATTGTAAAAATGCCAAAGCTAATTTGGATGATTGCTTTAGTGATATAATGATAACCAAGATTAAAGCAAGCAGGCATCCACTTTAGGATATGAGAACTGGAATTTTAGATTTCATTATAAGATTGCCATCTCAACAAAATAGTAATATAATGGCAATGGATTTCCATTTTTTCCCCATTTCAGTTGAAATATTATCTCATAAATATACTTTGATACCAAAGAGATCTCTCAATTTTATGAGCGTTCTATTTTATTCTTATGCTGATTTATCCCCAAAATATCTTTTTGATATACAGCCTCAATATTCTTGCCAATGTCCATGACATCAGCAATCAAAAATAGCATTTTTAAATGTCTTTTTCACATACGGTTCTAAGTTATCCAAAAAAGAACTGCTTAGTGCTCACTGAAACTTTCTTATAGCATTACCAAGACACATTTATGGCTCATGTAGCTAATTATTACAAGAAGGTGTCAAAAAAGCATCTATGAAAGGGGTTAACTTCACCCAGTGCTATTGTGAACTGAAGGAAGGGAAAATAGGAAGGGAACTAATAAAACAACACTAGAACAACACTAGAAGGAAATGCTGTTTTTTCCAAATTATATTTTTAGGAAACTAAGATTCTGAGACCATCTAGCCAGAAAATGACAGAGCTCCGTGTCTCTCTATCCCACTAGTCTCAGAACCCCACAGTTTGAATTCCAGACCAATCCCATATGGGTCAGCCTTCCCAGGCCTTGGAACTGTTTTACTCACTGAGGCTGTTAGATAAAAACGTAGTGATCAAATGTCATAATCCATGAGGTTCATTTAGTTGAACAGGAAGAAAGCAAAGAATCTGGGATGCAAATGCCCTACACTAACCCAGCTTATGTGGGCCACACACATGGAGAATGATGTCAAAGAGCTCAGGCATAGAAGGAAGGCTGAGGCATAGAAGGTGGCCATTGGCTCTGATGCTGATGGAGAAGGAAGCCACTATCACCTGGCACATCTTGGGGTTTTTAGATTGGTTAGGTATGCTTCATTTTAAATACTATTCTAGAGCTTCATTTTTTTTTCCAGTTTCTGGAGTTACTTCTACTTTATTATGAGACTTTTTAAAAACTCATTGTACTTTAGTTATTAAAACTCCTAACGAACAACCTGAAATTCTCCTGGTTTGTATATCATTTCTTCCTATATCAAGTAGGAAAAAATATACCTATATCACCTCAGTGAAACTCTAGCTCTCTTAAATATTAGTGTTAAAAAACTAGTTATCAGGTTAATAACTATGGTTTTCTTCTAGACAGTGCATTTAAAAATCTGAATATATTTTGATATTCAGAAGATAATTTTAAACTACTGTAGTAGAATAAATGAATCTTTGAAGTCAAGCAGCACGGACTGTAAATAGTTCTAGTAGTATTATATTGATTCAAGCACTGTGAAAGTATTTTCACTAGATGAGTCACACATTCCAGTAAAGCCTTCTTTTGCTATATATGTGATCATCTAAAAACACTGACCAAGATACAGATATGATTGTTCTACCCAAAGTCTGAACAGAATTCATGACTATTTCTCTCATCACAGTGAGCAGATACTAAAGGTTCTTCGAGTAAATGTGTAGTTGGATGATACTTCGTACTGTATCTGAGAATCTGGAACGCCAATGCCCTACACTTACCCAGCTGATGTGGTTCACACACACGAAGAATGATGTCAAAGGGCTCACACATAGAAAGCAGGCAATGGTGGCCATTGGCTCTGATCCCAATAGAGAAGGAAGCCACTATTACCTGGTATATCTTGTGATTTTAACACTTTGATGACCTTTGTGGTTGTTCTATAGGTGACTCTTTTACCAAAAATGAAGATTTTTTTTTAAGAAAGTGGTATTGCTTTCTTCTATGATTCATTAACTAGTGCAGAAATATGCATTTTTTTCAGCAAATGCAAAGAAGAAAAAGTTAGATAGAATCTTCAGCATGTAGAATAAGCAGATTTTTTTTCCTGAATAACCCAAGATTCCCTTATTACTCTGATGTCTAAAGAAGCTGCTGCCCTTTCATTTTAATGTGAGAGATACATAATTTCATTGTATTCTTCAAGACTGTCAGATCATAAACAAATTGCCTTTGATAAAACATGCTTTCAATTTCTCCAGTGTAATGTTTAGTTTTCATTTTCATAAGAGGTTATTTATTTTGATGACTTGAATTGGTTGACTAGGATGTCAGTGTCTGGTACTCATCAGTAAAGATTGTGAACTGAGTTAAAATTCAGGAGAGCATAGGTTACTATCAAATTTATTATCCATAAATACTGTTCTGTTTTTAATACTTGAAAATCAGGCATAACAGCCTATTTGAGTAAATAATTTGTGCCCTATTCTTCCCTAAAAGTCGCTTAAGAATAAAGACAATTTGGACAAATCCTGGAGTTTCAACTTCTAGAGTTCCTGCTGCTATGTCAGTTGCCTTTGACATTTCACTCTCCTGACTGTGTGTATATGTGTGTGTGCGTACGTATACACACATACACACACACACACACACACACACACACACGTGCACACACAATACCTTTCTCTCTCACCCTATCATAAGGCAGATTTCCAAAGAACTCTACATTTTTTAAAAAATCCCCAATTACAAAAAGAGTATATAAACATTGTAGAAAATTCTGAAAATACAAAAAAAAAATCCAGAAAAATAAAAGAAAAATTATCTTTGTTAATTGCCATGTTATACTCCTTTTTCCTCATCTTATGTAAACCTCCTATAATAAATTCTTACCTGAAAAGCTGTTCTACTGTATCTTGGCTCACCAGTCTGGTCATGTATTCACAGTGCTGAAGCAGAATGACCCAGCCTCCCCTCATGTGGAGTGGTACTGTGCATTCCTCTCCAAAGTCCTGTCTCACTTCCAGGCAGCAATTAAGTAAACAGTGAACTATTACTGCATGCTGGACACTACATTTAACACTGAAAGCACATAGCCAAAAAATGCAAGACCCTAACTGGCAGATATAGACTCACTGAGAAGCCGTCTCAGCAGGGGTACGGCTCATCGTGGGTGGGCTCATGGTTGTAGAGAGGGAAGCCTGCCTGGAGAGGTCATTTGAGTGTCCTTGTCATATTAAAGGCAGTCAAAGCCAGAGGTTGAATGATATTTCCCAAGAGAGTATGAAAAACAAAACAGAGCACAGGACCTGACCTTGATGAAATGATGTTTAAATAGATGAGCTTGCAAAAGAGATAGAAAAGAAGCAGAGAAGTAGTTGGAAAACTAGAGAATATGACACACAGAGAGCACAAGAAAAGAATGCTTCAAGATGGAGGAAATGGTCTATTGGTTCAGACATTGACAGGAGCTGTTTTATGACGTGATGCAGTTGGGTTACAGGATGTCCATAATTAAAATGTTAATAAATATTGGCCAATTTCACACTAGAAAAAGTTATTTCATGCTACATTCCCACCTACGAGGAATAAGAGTGGAGATTTTCTATGGCTTTGCCATTGCTGGATGTTATCAAGCCTACATTTTATAAATAAAAGGTAAAACACAAAATACAGTTTTCATATGTATTTAAATATTAGTATGCTTGAACACTTTTTTCATTTTCTTTACTGGCCACCACTATTTCTTCTGAGAATATTCAATTCATATATTCTATTTTCCCACCAAATTATTTATATTATTTTAATGGATTTATCTATATAAACGCATTCCATTTTCATTCACAAAGATGCTTTAGCTTTATTTATCTTTTGCCATAAAGATATTTTATACTTCTATATTCTTGTTCCCCTTCATTGATTCTTGATTCTACTATTATTTTCTTAAGTTGAAAACCACTCTTATTCTATAAATTCCAATATTTAGATTTTTTTCCAGATACGTTGTTCTAATGATTTTATTATTTACTCTTACGCCAGTGCCAAAATGTTTTAATCATTTAAACTTTATTAGAATATATGCTGTGTTATTAAGTTGGGTAAGTTCTTTTTTCAAAAATTAATATACTTATTCTCACAAATGAACATTATATTAACTTGAATCACTTTTTTTCTCTAAATTGTAAGCCACAGTCAATATTAATACTTAACTAGCATAAAACAAGAGATTGAGACCATCCTGTTCAACATGGTGAAACCCCGTCTCTACTGAAAATACAGAAAATTAGCTGGGCATGGTGGCACATGCCTGTAATCCCAGCGACTCAGGAGGCTGAGGCAGGAGAATTGCCTGAACCCAGGAGGCAGAGGTTGCGGTGAGCC
>NW_016107666.1:1341944-1394079 GCF_001604975.1 Cebus imitator
AAAAAACTTATCTCTAAAATATAAAATTAAGCAGATCAATATATTGGTATTAAACTACAACAATAAATTAGAATTATTCCAGCTTACATTTCAGTTTAGATAAAAGAAGCTATCTCTGAATGAAAAGCAACAGCAAAATGAAATACCAAGAAAACTGTGTTCAAATCTTAAAGCACTCAACCAAATGTATAACTACACCAAGCAGAGAAGAAAACAAAGTTACAAAGTCATAAAAAATACATTAAGTTCAAAATCAATTAGAAAAAAGCAATAAAGTTATTTGGAACTGCTATATAGATTCTGTTTTAAAATACCAATTGAACTTACCCAATATGTACACTGGAAGATTAAATAAAAATGTGATTTATAATAAGAGAAATTTATAGTTAAGCAGCATCACATCAATTCCTTATTTTCTCCTAATACACTTTGATGTTTTTCTTAGCTATTCTTTGTATGTACTTATTTATCTTTCCCCAAAAATAATAATGAAGGAAATGACGAATAAATGCAATTTTATTTTCACTGTAATTAGATTTTCCCTCTAAAATATCTTCTATCTTTTTAAATCTTTATGAATTAAACTCTAATGTTTCATTTATTGCAAAAGTTGCAGGCCAAGTATGTTAATCCTTTCTCGGGAAATCTCAGGACCATTCTGGTAATAGTTATGTCTACACAACCTTTGCCAATAGTTTGAAACATGACTTTTGAGGGGATCCATGTGATGTACGTCTTTGACTTGTTGAGATACAGTAAATTTGACCACTTCTTCCTTGCTCAAATGCTTCATCTATGTGAGTACATAAATACTGCTTTTACCCCATCCCCAAAGAAAGCAAATTTTCTTACCTACTAAACAGAAGAATTACATAAATTATTTCATTTAATCTTCAGGATAACCCTGAAATCTGGGTGTTAGTACTCACACTCTACTCATGAGGGCAGTGAGTCTACCTACCTTAATCAAGGTCACAGCTGCCAATGGAAACTCAAATCCAGTTTCCGCCACCTACACCCAGGACAAACATTATGTTCCCCACTCAGCTTCATTGTTTTCTAAATCAACATAATTTTTTTTCCTTCTGTATTCCAAGAATTAGCAAACTACAATCCGCTGGACAAATGTTACCTGATGTTTGTTTTTATAAATCTCATGTTATTGGAATGTGATCACACTTTTGCTTACATATTGACCCAGAGCTGCTTTTGCAATACAACAGCAGGGTTGAGTATCTGTGACAGAGACTGTAGTGTCCACAAAGCCTAAGTATTCACTATCTGGTCCCTCACAGTTTGCCACC
This sequence comes from Cebus imitator, assembly GCF_001604975.1. Classification (NCBI taxonomy): domain Eukaryota; kingdom Metazoa; phylum Chordata; class Mammalia; order Primates; family Cebidae; genus Cebus; species Cebus imitator. The sequence goes on from NW_016107666.1 coordinate 1,343,249, forward strand.
TTCTGCTCTCTATCATCTACATGTTAGCAGAGAAAAAATAAGACATTCTATCTCTATCAAATATTCATAAAAGAACAATTTTTAGACTCATTTTTACATATAGTATGATTCCATTTTTGGAAAAAATATAAATATTGGTTTTGATGTGTATATAATAAGTACTTAAATTCATATCCCAAACTATAGTTATATTTGAAGTGTTAGATTATAGAGAACTTCCATGTTTTTCAAAATACTTGTTCAAATGTATTTACTTCTTCTTTTGTTACTTACCAGGCATGGGTGTTAGGGCAAGTTACTTCATCTCTGCAGTACTCTGTTTTATCTGTAAAATAAGTGGCTGGATTAGACAGTCTTTCAAATTCTGTTTAATTCTAACATTCTGTACTGTATTTAACACCACTACTCAATTTTCTTATATAATTTAATTTTGATAACTTTTTAATAGAGAAAGAAATTTGCCAGTGATCCCACAACTTAAGATTTTCAATTTACCATTTCTAGTAGAATGTCATCTTCACTGACAACTCACTTCTTTAAGATTCTGTCACTGTAAACTCTTTCAAGAGAAAAGTCACAGGAATTCTGAGGTGCCACCATATTAATCAACCTAAGAATATATTTCTCATCAGAGATGACAGCAAACTCTGATTTGAGGGGACAAAGGAACGAAGAATTCTCTGCCCTGATTTTGCTTGCCTTCTTTAAATGGGAGTTCTTGTTGTTGTTTCCATTCTATTGCTTATATTCTTTTGTAATTTGTTGATTTGGTTTTGTAAACAGCATCACCTTGAACTTTGTCGTCACAATGTTCATATCCTAGAAGCTCCCATTTCCTCTAAATTTGATTTTGTTTCTAGTTTTATTTTCAAAGCAGCATTACAAATCTTAAAGCACCATTAAATACGTATTCTGATTTCACATGAAATATAAAGCATCGAACACTGTTTTGTAGTCATTTTATGACTACTAAAATGACAAAAGTTAAAAATCAAAACAAGTACCTAGTAAAAGTGAGGTATGGTGAGAGTGGACATGTTTCCAGCTAGTGGAAGTCTATATCAGCATGGGTTTTTTTTTTTTTTTTTTTTCAGGGGATTTTTTTCATCATATATCCAAAGCCTCGGGAGTTTAACCAAGCAATTTCACTTTTAGGAGTGTGCCCTGAGGAAATAATTAAAAGCAAGGAAATAGATAGGCATCCAACTATTTATAAAAATGAAAAACTGCAAACAAATGTACATAAATAGTGGCTTAGGTTAACTCAACTGAGATGCAACAATGTAATTAAAGACTATGCATCCATTAAAACTGTATTATAAAAAATGTAAAATATCATGGAAAATTTCTCATTCCAAAAAGTGGAAAATGGTTGTAAAATAATGTGTATAGTCAGATTTCTTGTACCAATGCACATGTATAAATACTTACGCATGTGTTAGAAGCTGACTGGGATACTGGCCAAGATATTAATACTGGTTACCTCTTGGTGGTAGAATTGTGGGTAAAATGGTTTTTGGATTTTTTGTAACTTTCAAGTTTTCTACATTGATTACATATTAAATTACCATAGAATTATTTAGGAGCTATAAATTACAAATATAAAAATAATTTTCAAATGTCTAGATTATATTCACTAATAGGGACATATCAAACCTATATAGAACCAATCATTTTAATAATTCAAAAGTCATGTCATTTTAATGGAATTCAATAAGAAGTTTTTGATCAACTGCATAACAATTGGTTGATTTTGTTTGTATAGGAGAAAATTTAGTTAGTGATAATGAACAATAAAGAAAATAAGACAATCCGATCATCTACCCCCTCGTGTCCCTCTTATTCTATGTCTTGGGACACTGTTTTTTAATTTCAAAGATTGCATTTTATTAAGTTGTAGTAATTGTACTTATTTGCTTTTTACTTGGCTTTGGGGATGTCTATCAAAGGTTTATGAAGGCAGGGACTGTATCTTATTCATTGATTTAGCACAGATTTCATATTTGTTCAATGGGCAGAGATAAAAGAACAGAACTGCGTAAGCTTTATACAATCTTAAAACCAAAAGTCATTAGATTGCTCAGGTCCTTTAACCTATAAAGACCAAAAGCTGCCAAAAATCTCCCCTGAACTTCACCACTTGAAGATTATACAACTCAACCACACAAAGGCAAAGCGTACTATATCAACATTCAGGATATTATGAAAATCAAGACCATTAATCTTTATGACTGAGGGAAAGTTAACCTTCTTTACCTATACTGCCATTATTTAATTTTATGCCTTTAACAGATTACATCTGATAAATCAGCCATAATCACAACTTTGAACTCCAAATATAATTAACCAAATGGCAACCCAGTGCCATTTAGGCGAAAGTTAATAGACAGGAAGTTTATGCTCTAAAGTCAATTTTTATAACCTAAGAAAGTGGAAGTGCAGTACATAATTAAATATTGGTTTGGGTGGCGTAAAGAGGGGAGTAGTTTAATTCAGGAAAAAGAATCAAATATAACGCTAATTGTTCAGAAGTATATCTTTGTATCACCTATAAAAAGGCAGGGTATCAAAGCAAATCAATAGTGTAAACAGTCTGTTTTTTTTATACAACTCTATATATATCATTTTTATCTAAGTAATAATTCGATTTATTTAAGAGTTCTTTTAGAAGACTTTATTGGTTAAGTTATGAATACACTGCCTATGGTAAAAAAAAATAATGTTTTTTAAAATAATTGATAGTTAAGCTTTCTTAATCATTTGGAATAGTCTTCTTCTAGTAAGTTTGAATAAGGGCTCATCATATTCTTAAAATATAAAAGCAAGCATGAGGATAAATCACAAGCCAAGAAACTGAAACAAAAGAAGTCCTTTTCATTTTTCCTTTGAAGCTGTTCTCGTCCCGTAGGGTCCACAAATGAGTAAGCCTTTTCTATGTCAAGTCTTTCAGAGCAAAAGTTGGAAGTGGGAAGTTACTCAATTAGCTGGCAAATTCAGTCAGTGAGGCAAGCCAACCTAAATTAATCGAGACTTTATTTTTGTATCTATTTTTGCATATGATTTTTGCAAGAGATTATGAATTTACAATTCAGTCTCAAGGACAAGCATTTTTTTCTTAATTTTAAGTGTGGAAAAATGGACAGGATACTGAAACACAACTCGCATTCTCAAATGTAATTTGAAAAATTATGGAGATAACCACAAGTCCCTTAACGATGGAGCATCTTATGTTAAAGTCATAATGGAACACAAGAATGCTTATTGCAAAATAATCTTAAGATTTTATTCCCGACTGGCTTATAATTGCCAACAAGAGCTGCTTTGTGTGTTCAATGCCATAAGCATAGAAGATTCAGCAGAAATACTTACATTCTTTAAATAAAACAGTGGGACCATTTAGGCTCAACCCATACACTTCAAGATTGAAAGCTAAGACTTTGAGTGATCTACCCGATTAACAATGGAGAATCATGGCAGAAACCCCAAGGATGTTCTGGTACATGGGAAAAGTACTGGGGAGCACCACCATGAAATACAACTTCTAAACATCTAACAGTGAAGGTTCATACACCAACCATAGGGTTTACTTCAAGGCTTGGTCATTAGTGCTACAGTCAATCAATTTACACAGACTTTAGTGGGTCACTGGTCATTAAGGAAATTTTTCTCTAATGATTCTGCGAAGGGGCAAAGAAGGATTGTATCAAGACAGTCGCTTATTTTTAAGAGACAACATTATATTTTGCTGAATAATTAAAAGAATTCTATCCTTTCAAAATGCTTATTGCAAAACTCTCAGCCAAAACAAAGATTGAATTCTCTTATTATATATACAAGTATATATACATAGATATATTATATGATACACTGAGATACATACAAGCATATAAATTGGATATATACTAAAGATTTCATTACAGTGAAACTGCTACTAAAAAGATCTATTGCTCTGGGACAGAGTCCCAAATTTTAAACATGTGGCAAGAGTCCAGTGGATTTAAGCACTCTTCTCCATATTTGCTTTCTGTATTCTAGGTTTTCTTTTATTGTCTAAATGATATTCATGTACATATTAAGGTCATTTTTTTTTAGACATTCAGTGTTGCAAACTGATAGGCTACTGGGCAAACTGTGTTCACAAAATATAATTTTGAGCCAGTATTCTTCAAGAATGAATTTTATTGCTTTTAGATGGGAACCTCTCTGGCTTTCCAGAAGCTTTTCCCTTCCCTGACGCCCTACACCCAGCCATTTGGAAACTTTCTCTCACTGAGGTTATCTGCTTGGCCTCTGAAGGCAGCTGAGATAGCTACCCTGCTCCTGATTTGTTTTCCTAATTTAGACTGCCTAGTATGTGTTGATTCTCTTTGACCAGCCTGCTAACAGCAGGAAATAGGTCTCTTGACCCCCTGAAACCTCTCCCTGCACACCAGGCTCTGAAACAAGATGACACTAAGAGTTGGGCATATTTCCCAGCATGGTAATAGTGAGTTCTTCACTGTTGGTACAGATTGGTTAGATTAAACTCTGTTCCCACCGCATTTAATGCTAATCATGGAGTATCTAACAATGACTGGTGTGGCAGATGCTGTCAGATCACTGCCCACATGTCCCCAGATCCCTTTACCATCTTAGCACAAGCCAGCTTCCCATGCACTTTCATTCCCAACAGCCAGCACCTGTGACATTCTTTTGGAGGCCTGCCACAGAGAGGAGGTTTAAATACACCAGCTTCCTGGTTCCTGGTTGTAATCATCCTGGGGTATGCCCTACCTTAGTTCCAGAGCCCCTGGACAGGGTCAAGCCAAAGTTACTCTCTATGGAACTTTGCTTACTACTGCCCCTTTATTGGCCTCCTCTTTCTAGTCCCACTCCTCCCCACTTCTTCCTAATAACTTTTACCCCAGTCTTCATCACAAGGTCTATTTTCTGAAGAAATCTACTTAAGACAGCTAGTTTCCTAAATTTGTAAAGAATAAAGATAATGGGCAGCCATCTCTTCCAGAGACCCTGTAGTTTCCATAAAACAAAGTAGCATAACTCAAGTTGGAACTTGTGCAAATAATAATATACGCACCATCTATGTACATATATTGTTCTTTCAATTCTTAAGGGTCCTCAGTACACAAATCAGTTACACAATGATGCTTGTTGTTGACAGCAGAATTATTCACTGAATACATTCATGGTGCTGGGCAGGTGCTCGTGACGAGCCAAATTTGCAATAATATTCAAAAATATCTGGTGCTATCAATGAACTATGGGATACTTCACAAGATCAGTTTCATCTTCCTTTTTAATTTACCAAATGACAGGATTCATTTACAAATCCAAATCCCAAACCTCAAAACGGTTGTGTATTTTAAATTTAGAATAGCATTTCTGAAATTTTGGCTTTTAATTTGTTAGTCTTGAGAATTGCTATTGAGCAAAAGCAGAATGAATAAATGCTAATGACATATAAGTCCCTGATTCGGAGACTGGTGTTACAATTTTTTTAATACATGAAGTATTTAAAGACTGATGAGACAGTATGGCAATTTAGTTCAGAATTCACAATTATTTTATTTTCAATATTAATTGCTTTTGTCTCTCAATAAATGACTCTGTAGGAAGTGGAATTCAATTTCATTCAGTTTCAATAATCGAGATTGCTTTGAACTAGCTCAATAACTCTCAGTTCCTCTTGGCCTTCAATATATTGTTAGTGGTAGCTCATAAATAATCTGGGTTTTCTTTTCAGATTCCTAAGCAGGGCTGTCTGGCCTTTGGCAAAACAGCTAGGTAGACACAGTTTGTGCTCCCTGTTTCAGCTCTTTTGCTATGCCCTATTCAGCATCCACAGTTTCCCTGCATCCCAGGGTTCTCCTGCTCCCTCTTTCCCCTCAAGGACAAGTGCTAGGAAACATTTATATATCCACTGTTGAGAGTCAGCCTCTCTGACTTCACTCATCCTGTGCCTTCCATCTGAAATAGCTTTCTGTCTTCAAATCTAAATATACAAAGTGATCTCATGGTTCACGCCAAACACCACCATTTCCACAGAGCTCCTGCGGACCTCCCCAGGTAGAAGAGGGCATTCAGCTCCCTCAGGAGTTGGCTGTATCTCTCCTATGCTTCTTCATCTCCCTATACTGATTTTGAGGCATTCACATGCCTCCCTCAACTAGTACACAATCAATTTCTTAGAGTATGAATCACAAGCCATTCGTCTGTTTATTTCACATAGTGCTTAGCTAAATTCCCTGTCAAAAACCATCTGAATGAATAAATGAACCAATGGATGAATGAATGTATGCATATTTGGTTTAAGAGAGGCTTGGCTATCAGTCTACATTTTAGTCACATAAAGCTACTTCTTTCAACACAAGTCTCACCTTAGAGCCTTTGTTTATCCATAGGTTTTAGCTTTGATCAAGCTGTACTGGAACTGTGTCCACATGGACTCCCTACCCAACCTCCATTAAAACAAGAACTCCTCAAGAGCAAGGACAATGACCTACACCAGGCCCCGGGTAGGAGCACAGGGCATTATTGTAGAATGAATAGGATTACAATGCCCTGTGATTTCATATGTTCCTTTCTAAGACACATTTCAATGGATGAGCACAGGTAGGGCATTTCAAGGACCACTGTGTCTGAGGTCACATTCTTAGGTCAGTAAGGAAGAGAGATGGTAGCCTTCCTCATAAACCTTAACCTTGCTCCAGTTTCATAACTGATTTGGGTACTCTACAGAAGCTTAAAATTTTTTTCACCTAACATTCAAAGCAAAGCGATTTCCAAAAGCACTAACCTATCAGAACTCCATTAACATTTATGGAACACGTGGGCTATATTTATTGGCCTGAGTGTTCTTTGTATTTGTTTGCATGTCACTTTCAAGATCATTGTAACTGTTTCCCTCCATAGTTTACAGATGCCTAGAGGAAAGGACATCTGACTTTTAAGCCAAGGTTCTGGCTGGAATGGCAACGCAAACATTGCATCTGAGTCTTAGGAACTGTTGCCAAGGATTCAGTTCAGTTCAACTCAGTAAACATCTACTGTGGACTTGCTAAGCAAAGGAAACTGCTTTTGGATTAAGGATGTGTCACATATAAATGAAGCCCAATTCTTACCCCTAGGGAAGCCTGCAGTCTTGTGAGAGAAAAAGACAGGTAAGTGACCATGTGTAATACAAGGCAGAGGCTGGAAGTTGTAGCAGATTTTCTTAAGAATAAGTTGCTTTCTTTGATTGTATGAAGGGATAAAGCTAATTATCACCATCAAACCTTGTCATAAGTCACATTTCCATATAATCCGGGGTGCCGTTATTTACTAGGTTAATATGTGCCTTCAATTGCTTGAAAACTATAATCTCTCCCCTCAGCTGACTCCACTTCTTTTCCCCTTTCCTTCTTAAGAATACTTTCCAGTTTTCAATGTTTCAATTAATTTTCATGTTTCAGTCTGAACTCACATCTCAACTAAACTGGAATGTCCCCAAACTATAAACATGCTATTAAAAGTTGACTCCAGGCAACCAGAAGGAAGGACAATCTCATTGCTTCTGCCAAATTGTCTTCTCTCTCAGCATCTCACAATCTAGAGTCTTTTCTGTTTTTTTTTTTTTTTCTATGACTTAGTTTTACCGCTCACTTGTGAACCCACCTTTACTACTCCTGGCTTCTCTTGTCACACCCAATAAGTCACATACATATTTCTAGATGGAGAGCACAAAATTACCTCTGTGGTAAGGGAAGAATGCTTCAGGATAAAGATAAGAGAATCTAATTGTTAAACTGCAATCTTCTGTACTATTTTCACCTGAAGAACGTCCTGTAGGAGGTAACTTTCAGGAAAATACTTTCAATTATAATCTAACCAACTTCTCTGTGCTGCTATATGGTTCCCCATCTAATCCATCTAAAAGAGTTAAGACATTCCCTACCCTATTTGAGATTTTTATTTGTCATATAATAGGAAAATATATCTACTTGTATTTGAATTTTAAATGAAGAAAAAATAATGTTTAGTATAGTATACCCCAAATATTGCACAGGATATACTTACACTAAAATGTATTTTCTTTCTTTTTTTTTTTTTAACCCATCCCCACCCTAGAATGTATTTTCATATACAATTCAAATTTACTTTGGTGTCCTGTATTTTTATTTCTTAAAGCTAGCAATTATACTTCTCTGTATATCAAAATTGAGTTTCAATGAATCTGTAATAGAATTTGGGAGGCAGTTAAGTGTGATGGTCAAGAGTAGAGGCTTTGGAATCATAGGCACAATGGGATGCATTTTCTCTGTCACATATTGTGACTATAATGAAGGCTTTAAACAAATCTTCTTGTGCTCTTCTCCTCAGGATGTAAGATACATACCACTTCCTCTGTCCAGTTTAAGTTAGGTGTAGGATGATTAGCTTTGGCTAGTGAAATGGGTATGAGGGCCCCTTCCTGTTTTCTTCCATTAGTGCTCATGAAAGCATGTAGTCAGATGGAGCCTCCGTCAGCCTGGGTCCCTGAGTATCCACAATAAACAAAATATCTTACACTGTGCCTGTAGCATGAGTGTCAAATATATTTGGGAGGTAGAGACAGGGTTAAATTAGAGAAATTACTAGGACAACATAGGTTTTGTGGGAAAGTCTCTTCGCCCTTTTGACGCCTGTTTCTTTCACAGTCCAGTTAAGAGGCTGCCTCCTTCAAGCACAGAAGTAGTTTCTCATCTGCATAAATTCTTAGCTTGGCCACATTCTCTTCTCTATCATACCCTTTTCTCTCTGTACTTACGATAGGTTATCTTGCCTTATTTTGCTTACACATTTGTCTCATGGTCTTTTCTGAACTGTAACTTTCTCGACATCCCCTAGGAGCTCACTGCTCCTAATGAATAATAGAATCGTTAACAATATTGATTAAATTGAATGTATAGTCTTATTTTTATACAAGTAACAAAGCTCCTTTACTAATTCAAAGATATACTACTTGATCTTTGCAAATACTTATTCTCCTCTCTTCTCATATTTTCATGCACATCGAAGAGGTTGGATTCTACTTTGGTTTTTAGACATAAAGCATCTTTAGACAGGTCTTTGAAAGTACTTACAAGCTTCTTTTTTCTTTCTTTCCTTACAGCCCTCAGGTCAGGACCTATCTTAATGCTGGAAGCACTCCCTTTCTCCTACAATAACAAATAGAATATTCACAACAACAATTACACCTTTCTCTTCCTCCTCCACACATGTATGTACGTTCTCTGTGGCTTAATATCCTTGACAGGTGGTTTAAATTCTGCTTTATCTCAACACCTGCTTTCCCTCTGTGATAATCAGGTATTTTCGCTTACAATTCTACTCCTTCCTTTTCTGTGGCCTCACACAGAAAGCCCCATTCTACTTGTGTTAAACATGGCATATCAAAGATATACATTTATTTCTACCTCCTCCCGAAAGCCATAAATCCACAAAGTCAAAGAGAATGAGAGAAGAGACAACAGTAAATGAAAGATGTCAAATTTTTAGAAGCTGGAAAGCATCTGGGAGACTTGGCACACCAGAGATAATTAAAACATTAAACTCTTCGTTGAGTTGAAGAGGAGTGGATGGTCAACAAGAAGCAAGTTCACTTATATGACAGAAATAAATGTATTCCTAGTATATGGCATTTTCATATGTAAGCAATATTTGCTTACATATGATCGTAAATAAGTAAGTAACTTATAAGTAACTGACATTACTTATAAGTGTTGAATATTAAGTAAATCATAATTATGATATAACTATGTTGGAGAATGGGGGAGCAAGAATGAGCACACAAATGTGACATGAGTTAAATCTTTTTCTATAATCGGATGCCAGGAAATGACTAAAATGAATTTTTAAAAGTGTGAACAAGTAATTGAGAAATATTGGAATGAAATACAAGAAACTTGCTGAAAAACTGAAAATGGTTGCCTCAGGGGAGGAGGAATCAGTGGAAAAGGGTGGAACAGTATGAAAAGGCTTATAGAACCATTTGACTTCTGAAACTGAATACATTTCTTCTCTAAAACCAAATCACTTCGCGCGTAACAGGATGTGAGTTAATTTTTTTTGAAATCAAGAACATTTGGAGAAGTAAAGATGTAATTAGAAGTATTATGGTTCTTAACCTTGGGATTCATCCTTGTGTAAAATACTGACCATTTCATGAAGCCTTTGGTCATAAGGTGATGCAGTGTGTCTTATGTACTTGAAAGCAGCTAATCATGACATAGTAAATGCGTCTTCTAGACTCATTTCCACAACCACAGTCGGGCAGTCAAGGAGAAGCAGAGATTTCTAGGTTTGACTGTGGCATAGTCATTTCAACATACAATCTTTTGTGTTGTCACACAAAACTCCAAGCCTAGAAACCTGTCATAGCATACAAGCTTGGCATATGGTTATCCATGTCTCCAAAATACCCCTCCTCACCCACCTAGAAAACTCAGCCTTTAAAATCTGGAGTAAATACCCTTTTCTTCTATGAAACTTTTCTTCCCCAAATAGTTAACAGTGTCCTCTTCCTATGTGTAATAGTACTCACCACATTACTGACAACAAATTACCTGTCTACATGTCTTTCCCTTTACTTGACTTTGAAGTCCTTGAGAGAAGTATATTTTGCTTTTTATGCACAATTCCAAAAATATATATCAAACAAATAGTTTCAGTAATCTGGGCAGTTTCAAATAATTAACTGAAATGTTGATGAAATTTGCAGGGAATCATCCATAGCTGACACATCAGTTTGGATTAGTTGTATCTTCCAACAAATGTGAAGACATTGAGCTAAAATAATATCCTCAATCTTTTATTTCGTTCATGTTGTATTATCTTTATATAGTTATTTGGAAGTCTGACACCAATAGGATGTTTTAATTTTTAACACTACATAAAAAGCATGTGGTACAGACATACACATTTACAGAGATAAAATACTCAAAGTACATATTCCTGCCTTTATGAATCTCACAGCCTGTTCCAGAAAGTCTCCCACCTTTTTCATGACAAGTACCTCAACTAGAAAAAAGAATAGTCAAAGTGATGTAAATAAGCAAGGATAATTTGCAAGGCCAGAGCATACATATTCTACCATATTCAATGGTGACATTCCTAGAACCCTAAACTGATATTTGGCAAACTTTTGACAATTCTGAGTCAAATCATGTGACTGATAGCATCTGTAGTAGTAGAAGACATATTTCTCCAGATTTGGCAGATGGACCTATTTCTTGATGAGCTTCGGCCTGCCATTCAACGCCTGTTTCTTGATGAGCCTATTTCCTTTCTCCCAGTTCCTTAGTTATTCCACAGGCATCCCCAAAGTGTCTCACTGTTTCTGTTGAGATACTCTGACATATCATAATCCACAAGACTTCTGCAAATCAGCTGAAAACTATGGCTCATCTTTCTGTATCAGGGACAATTATATGATTTACTGAAATAAAATTAAAAGTGGCCCTAATTATTTTTTCTGTAGAAATGCCTTTTTGAATCCCCTAAAATTATGAAAGTATGGCCAGATAAACCATAGCAATCAGATAAAGACCAAAGAAATCTGAATGTAAGTGCTTTGGCCAGAGAAACCACTAGTTTTCTGCCATCACAAAACTTAATCAGCATACATAGAATGTCCCAGAAATGTGGACACAATTATAAACATTTTTAGAAAACAACTTGAGTGAAGATGTATAAGCAAGCCGATATAATGAAATAAGCCCTTGACAGAATAATACACTCCTTCAAAACAGGACAACATTTTGCATTTATTGACATGTATTCATATAGGAAAGTTGTGTGTACTTGAGATATCATATATTGGATGGGGTCAGGAGAGCACTTTATATAAAACATCAATCAAAGTATAGCTGTTTAAATCAACCAAGTAGGAAATCCAGATTGGTAACTTAGATGGCCCCAATCAACAAGTTAATTGTTTTCCAATCCAGTGCCTTTTACTGAGTAGACAACATTTGATGAAGGGATGAAATGACAACATTCAAATGAAGAGATGAAATGAGCAATTATCCTATGTATCAGCCTGTTCTCAAATTGCTAATAAAGACATTACCTGAGACTGGGTAATGTATATTAAAAAAGAGGTTTAATGGACTCACGGTTCAGCATAGTTGGGGAGGCCTCACAGTCATGACAGAAGGCAAAAGAGAAGCAAAGGCACGTCTTACATGGCAGCAGGTAAGAGAGCTTGTGTAGGGGAACTCCCACTTATGAAACCATCAGATCCTGTGAGACTTATTCACTACCATGAGAACAGTATAGAAGAAACCACCCCCATGATTCAATTATCTCCACCTTGTCCCACCCTTGTCACATGGGGATTATTACAATTCAAGGTGGGATTTGGGTGGGGACACAGCCAAACCGTATCATCCAGCTGCTCTATACAAGCAAAACCACCTGCATAATTCAGGTGAGGAATGCAGATAGTCAGTATGGTACAGTGTGAAGAGTTGGTGTTGGAACTCAAAGGACTTAGGTTCAAATTCTTTGAGGCTCTCTGTTTATTTATTTGCAAAAACAGGGAAAACAAAAGACCTACTATATTGAGTGATTGAGAGAGAGTACTTAGCATATGCTGAATAGATAGTGGTGATTACTCCAAAATATGCTACTGCCCTTCATTTCCTCATGTGCACAACATCCTCTACTCGCTGTGAAACACCGTGTTCCTTGACTTTGCTATGATGTCCAATCTAGTAGATGTGGAGTCTGAGTGAATCCTTTAAAAACTCCTTTTCTTTTTCACGGGTTGCTTTTACATAAACATTTTTTTTTAATGAATCCCCTAGCTTTTCCTTATGGATTGTGCCCCTGACCTAATTACATAAGTGCCTGATGGGCTGGAACGATTCCAAAAGGCCCTCTTAGGAAAAACAATCTGAAGGGTTTTCTTCTCCTTCTTTTGTAATTACATAATTACTCAGCTGACTAATATGAGTCACCATGTGCCATTCTAATCTCCCAGGCACAAAATAGTTTTATTATTTTCCTTGGAACTACCTAATTACCCAATGGATAGCAATAACTCCTGGGCTCTTTTCTGTATGTAATCTGTAAAGCTCAAGACAAATTCCTCCAGAAGTCTTTACAAATGGAGGAGAATTTAGAATAATACGATCATTTGCCACATGAGACACGGGAGCTCTTAGTGACAAGAGTGGTCCAATGATACACCACAAATAAATTTGGAGAAAAATGTACAGGATAAGATACTGAGGCACATTCTCCCTGGTATGTTCTAGGAAATAAGCATTCCATAGTCAAAACAGCAGTGGGTGAGTGCACATCTCATCTCTTAAAAAATAACAGGCACTCCTGACATATGTGTATTAACTTATAAGTTATGTGCACCTGCTATGGTTTACCCATATATTATTAACTCTTAGCCAAGGTTAATTAATATTTTAATAAAATCTAAATACTAATATAAATTATAGGCCAGGTGGGGTGGCTCACGCCTGTAATCCCAGCACTTTGGGAGGCTGAGGTAGGAGGATCACTAGAGGTCAGGAATTTGAGACCAGCCTGGCCAACATGGTGAAGCCTCGTCTCTATCAAAAAATATGAGAATTATCTGGGCACAGTGATGTGTACCTGCAATCCTAGCTACTCAGGGAGGCTGAGGTGGGAGAATCACTTGAACCCAGGAGTGAAGGCTGCAGTGAGCCAAGATCACATCCCTACACTCCAGCCTGGATAACAGAGTGAGACTCTGTCTCATAAATAAATAAATAAATAAAATGTTTCATAGAAGCCTAGGATATCTCGTCTTAAGGAGTACTGCCTTCCAGAATATCAAAGTCTTCAATAGATCTTAAAATTGTTCTCTGAATGACCTGTAGTTTCTCAGTCTTTATTCACTTAGGGAATAATTTAGGAGACTGCCTTTGTTAAACCTTTTCTGAAATTTTTCAAAGGCATATGCAAGAAAATTACACAAGCATTTAAGCATATGAGTGTACCCCAGCGTATTTTCTAGGGGGTGCTCAGAAACCAACAGGCCCAGCAGTTTTCTCTCCACCACTTTATTAACTTCGTTTCCCTAATTTACCATTTGACCCCAGAAATGGTGAGTTTGTGAAAGCCTCTTTCTGCTATAGGACCAAAAGAGCTGGGCAGTCTCCATGATTAACAAAGCCAACATGTTGGCCTATGACCTGCGTATGACAGACTTCTAATAAAAAGAAACATTTATCCAAGCTATCGAACAGCCAGGTCTAATGAATATTAAATCTGATCAAGCCATTTTCCAATGCATAATAAAATACTAAGTCACGCTGTAATTTAACTGTATTTAGAACTGTCCTCCTTAGTTTACATTCATTAAAACAATTTAAGAAAAAGGCTACATCAAATTTTACTTTGAAACTCATACAAATATTAAACCTTAAGAAGCTCTGAAGCTTTGCCAAGACAGCTGAAGTTAATATGCTTGTAATTTACCGAAGTAACAGATTCAAGTCCATGACAATGACTTTTGTGTTTCATACTCACAGCTCACATTTTTTAAAGGGTTCATGAGGCATTAGAAAATATGAATCTGAAAAAAACTATTCAGTCATGTCTGATTGTTCTGGTACATAAACCAACTCACACGCTGTAGTAGAAGTAGCAACACTGAAGTCGTTTTGACAGTTGAACACAAACAGAGGCCCCAAACAATGAACACACAGAAACAGGACACTCCTCTGCTCTGGAGGAAGGGAGCCAACAGGCTGTCCATTTACTTAAACCTCTCAGCTACAAACAGTTACCTCGCTTTCTCTCTTGGAAGGGCCTCCCGATAAAGCCCCCTCCTGTCCCACTGCAGACCCCCAATCTTCCTCAACCCTGTTAATTAGGGGAGAGAAGAAAGGGAGAGAGAAACCAGAAAGCTCACTGACCTATCTATAAATGCACAACATCTCACTCTCTCCTCCGGTGTTCAGAGGTTTAAGACTCTCCCTTCTCCAACAAATAGCCAGGAAAGTTGCTTTTGCAAGAAGGCACTGCACTTTTGCTGTCCCAGCTTTCAGACCAGTGATTTTGTAGAAACAGACCTGACATCTTCCTCTCCTCTCAAACCTCCTCAAACTAACCAAACTATTTAGATTTTTTATGTGTCTTTCAGAAGTCATTGATCATAGTCCATTCCTCCAAGTAGAACAAAAAAATGCCTGGAAGACTTTGATTATAAGGTTGATCATTCCCTCTTCAAGCTATAAACTGTCAGATGTAAACAGGACATTCACTGAGAACAATGGAGATTAATAAAGAGAGACAGGACTGCCGTCTAGGGGAAAGAATGGTTCAGGACTGGCCTTCTATAGTCAGTTGGCTATTGTATCCTGTAGGTCCCAATGCTGCTAGGAAGAAGTTCTATTTGGTTGTAGAATCCTTCAGTAATATAAGAAAGACACTTATTTGAATTAACTATTCAATCCATCTACAAAAAGTTTAGTATCTTCCATTTTCCAGACAGTATTTACATGGAATAAGACAGACACATTCATGTACTTCCCCAGAATGATTTTTTTTTTTTTTGGGGGTGGGGGATGGAGTTTCGCTCTTGTTACCCAGGCTGGAGTGCAATGGCACGATCTCGGCTTACTGCAACCTCCGTCTTCTGGGTTCAGGCAATTCTCCTGCCTCAGCCTCCTTCCCCAGAATGATTTTAAAGTATTTATTATAAGGCAGGCATGTGCTGGCCATGTACCACAACTCCTAGCACATAGAACCTTAAGCACCAATCCCAGGCTCTGATTACTATAACAAGGTCTGATAAGTGAGGCCTCAAGGATTTGCGTTTTAACCCTATAATATACAAAAATAGACTTCCTTCTTTCCTCCCTTTCTTCCTCCCATCAGTTTAACATGTATTAATGAAGGGTCTGGATACATTTAGGAGAGCACTAGTCGCTGAAGACACAACAGTAGGCGGACTCAGATACAGTTCCTGCCTGTCATTTAAAAAAAGTTGACACAAGCTACAGGATAAGTAGGTGAATAGAGAGGTGATTTATTTTTTGGGAAGATGGGGAAATTAACAGGATGTTTGTAGGCTGACAGGAAAGATCTAGGAGTAGAGAGGCTGGGGGAAAAAAAGTTAACACAAGGCCAATTTCTCATGTTTTGCCCAACTAGGGAATAACATATTAATGTCAGAATCATACATACATCAAATGTTGCAGCTGTCATTAGTCCTTGAAGGTGAGAAAGGAAAATATGAGGTCTTTAAAAGAATTTTATTCAAAAAAGAGGGAAGGGTCTATTAAGAATTGACTAAAAGGGTTTTGCTGTTTAATATTCTTCCCTGAACTTGTTTACCTTCTGTTGATTCGTTTTCATTTACTTTGAAGGATTTCATTGGACTGAAACTCTAATTAAAAAAGAGGAGGGGGGACCCGAGAGGTCTGCAGAGTGTCAGTTCCCCAGTTGTCGGGGGCCTTGCACTCCGTATCCACACACACATGGTTTCTATTAAAACCACTGAGAGGTACTTCTGAATAGCATCAACCACACATTTCCTCAATGAGCCACAAAATAAAGTGCTATTAATTCTCACCAATAATCATGAAATGATTGTTTTTTATTGCATATGTCTAACCTCCTATGACAGTCCTGAAGTTTTCTATCCTTTTGTGACCTATGGGTGACTTTGGCATCTTAGAGAGCATACCAAGTGATCACATAAATGCTTAAGGCTGCCTTTGCTTATAAAGTTTAATATGCTACTCAGATAAAAATTATCTTGATGTAATTATAAATAGTCATTTAAAAAAAAATCTGTAATGCCTACTTACCTTTTCTCTACCTTAACTCCATGGGAGGAATAAGCTTTCTTTCTAGAGAAAAACATCCTTTCTTTTGGAATCTATTAATACATCAGCCCAAATTTTCCTTTTTAAAATTCCAAGTCCTGTTGCAAGATTTTTTTTTAAATTTATTAAAAAAAAGAAAAAAACCACACATTACATTTTACACCCCCTCTGACCATTCTCAGGTTACAAGCCTCTGAAGTGTGCTTGGCCTGTTGCCGGTGTATTTATTACTATTAATAAATGAGTCACTAGTGTAAGAATGCAAATTTTATGTGGCCCAAGTATAAATGAGCCTGTTAAGAATGTCCAGATACAAATTTTATGTAACTGCTAAATAATTATGTCATAGAAATACAGCTCATGAATTCAACATTAAAAAAGAAACGGATTTCGATAACGTTAGAATGACTATTTGTCAAAACATGGTTTTGATGAGTTACGACTCTTGGGAAAAAAGGATGAAAGAGAAAGTGATCAGGTTCCAGTGAGAGCAACACGGACGAGAGCCTCTCATACAATGCCCTCTGAGGGTCGCTCCCCTGCCTCACGCCATTATGTCATGAGGGCACATCCAATTCACAAAACTGCTCTTATATGTTCAGCATTTTCGTCTGTGAAGATAATTACTGGATGAGGGATATCTGAAGC
The DNA here is from genome assembly GCF_001604975.1 of Cebus imitator. Lineage (NCBI taxonomy): Eukaryota > Metazoa > Chordata > Mammalia > Primates > Cebidae > Cebus > Cebus imitator. Next base: position 1,360,735 of record NW_016107666.1, read on the forward strand.
TTTGTACATAGCCACAAAACCCTGACATCAATGTTGAGAAAATTTCAAAAGCAGAGAGTAGAAAGTGGTTGTCAGGGGTTGGATGGGTAGAGGAAATGGGGATGCATTGGTCAAGGGGCACAAAGTTTCAGTTATGAAGGATAAGTTCAACTTAAAAGAACTGAAAAACTTACTACAGATAATAGGAACTTGGAAGTGAACAGACAGATACGATCTTGGTGCTCACATTCACACTGACATGGACATTCAATAACTACACAGCGGATTACATAGCTATAATTGTGTTAAGTATTATTCAGTGCCCATCAAATGGCATGAACGAGAGCTCACTAAAGCAACATTTCCATTTCAAGCTGTCCCAACCCATCAGAAGTCTGGATGTTAATTTGATGTCGTATCTCTCTTCTGAAGATGAAGTGACGGTTTCAGATAACAAGGCAAGACCTAGATCAGCTGGCTGAACAGACTCATGAGCAGACACTAAGTTATTCTGCAGAGCAAAGGACTGTGGAACCAACAAATTACTGGGTGTTAAAGCACTTAGAGCATTCTGGAACATTTTAGTGAGACAATGGTCTTGGCTGTAGACACAGTTTCAGAACTTAGTCTGCATTACTAAGGCCTTGAATAACACCACTAAAATAAATACTATGCTTTCATATCTGTTTAATTCATAGACCTGCTGATGAACAAGTAGAGTTTGGGAGAGTTTGTTCAGCCACGCAAAATCTTAAAAACAGTAAAAATTGCTACTAATGTTTAAAATCAGTTTGTATATAAACAACTAGATATCCAGCTTTTTTAGAAAAATGGTAAGTTCTGATAATATTTCCATATTAGCATCAACCAGCAGGAGCACAGTGGCATCTGGCTTTCAAGACGGGGATGTGCTGCCCATATTACCACAATTCCTTCCACGCCTGATATTATTACACCTGAGGCCAGGTGAGCTTCTCTCATTGACTGCTTGCACCACACCCAGAGGACAATTGATTTGTAATATCAAGCTTGAACTGCAACATCAATTAAGGCAGTCCTTCCTTTTCAGTATTTTATATTCTCCTGTCTCATGGATGTTATATTACCACCTCTACTTAACACCTTTCTTTTCCTTAATTCTGAATTTCTGTGACAGTTCCAACTCCATTCTCAATTATTTATATATTTATGCATTCAGTAAATCTTTATGATTTTATACTGGTTGTGATTGGGGGAGGAAAAATAGATGTATATGGCACAATCTGTGTTCTAAAAACTCCGGAATCTAAGAGAGAAATTTAGAGTTGAGGAGAATAGCAGTAATTAAGAAAAAAAAAATTCTTAGCTGGAGAACTACGTGTTAACTCATAAATTTTGATCTTCTATTTATTGTTGAAGGACAAGGGCGACCTTTTATTTTTTTTCAAATGACCTCCCTCTTAACTATGTTCTCTAATGTCATCCTCTATCTTCCTCCACTAAAGATGTGAGATCAGTTATTGCAGTTAAGGAAAAAGACAGAATATTTATTTCAAAGTCAGATCTAAAGAACTTGCTTTATCAACTTTCCAAATGAAAATTCTTAAAGATGGATTTGAATACTTAAATATTAAATGGAAACCTTGAAAAAAACTTGTGAAGCATATGTATCAGTAGAAAAATTAATCCAATATAGAACATTACTGCTGGAAAAGGTAGGAAATTTAGGGTGGTAAGTGACATCTCCCAGGGCTTCGAAACAGTAAGCAAGAATGAGAATTCAATCTCAGATTTAAGCATCTCCAGATACTTTTGTTTTTAAATCCTGGATGGCAATAAAGACCATGAGATAATCCCACTGCCTGCCATTTTAAGTTGTAAGGAAAAAGCAAAATTCAAAGTAAAATTTTAATCATTCCACACATCCAGCAGATACTTATGGAGTGCCTTTTTTTATAGCTGACACTGTGCTGGATGATTTCTGTTGCTACAGCATGAATGATACAACCAAAAACTTCTCTCCTCAAAGAGTTCACATTATAGCAATGAGCTGACTTTGAATCATTCAGTCTTAAAGGATTCCAGACACATCTTAGACCAGGCAGTCTACCCACCTCAGAGGGCTGTTGTGATTACCTAGCGAGACAATGACTAAGGAAAATGCTTGTTAATTAACATAAAAGGTTCTACAAAGTTTGGCTGTCAATTATACTTACTGAGACAGAGTTTCGCTGTTTTGCCCAGGCTGAAGCACAGTGGGGTGATATTGGCTCAGTGCAACCTCTGCATCCCAGGTTCAAGTGATTCTCCTGACTCAGTCTCCTGAGTAGCTGGGACAACAGGCATGCGTCACCATGCCTGGCTAAGTTTTGTATTTTTAGTAGAGATGGGGTTTCACCATGTTGGCCAGGCTGGTCTCAAACTCCTATCCTCGAGTGATCTGCCCACCTTGGCCTCCCAAAGTGCTAGGATCATAGGTGTGAGCCACCGTGCCTGGCCTGGTTGTGATTTCTAATATGTCAAGGATCAATCCAGCTCATTTGAACAATCACAACGTAAAAGAAATTATAGTAATGGAATCCATCCTCCTATGAACGACAAAATATTTCCACTGGATTCCCCTTAACCCAAATCAGATGCAAGTCTGTTGGAAGAATGGCAACTACATGGACTATATAAAAAAGGCCAAGTGGAGAACTGAATAGCAGGTCTCAATTCCATCACTACAGAAACATACAAACTGAGTAATATGTTTCCCAAAGAGCTTCAGTTTCCACTTCATTTTGTCTCTGTTGACAGAACTTTTTTCACTGCTTCCACAATAACATTTCAGTCTAGAAAATAAAAATGTACATGCAACCCGCATTACCATGAATGCCCCTGGCCTGGCCAGCAGGGCTCACCTTTAGGATATCAGAAGAATGTCATCATTAAGTTGACTTTCCCCAGGAAACATCTCTTTCTCTTTTGTTTAGCTAAGGAAAACTCTCTTCTGGGGACAGTTTTCTCTCCTTCACTTTCCATCACAACCCACAAGACAATTTTGTCTTTTACTCAGCCAAGAATGATGGATCATTAAGTTGCCCGTGGGTGACATCTATTTTCCACAAAAAACTATGCAATGGTTCTCTGCCTTCCTCATCTCTCTTAAAGGGATCTGTATGCCTACAGTTGACAGCTTTTTAGACTGGGGACGCCTAACAGGAATGGGAATCCAAAATAATCTCTGGTGCCTAAAGTACTACCTCCTAATTAATCATAATAGAAGAGGCAAAGAAAAAAGCTTCTTGTCCTTTAGATCTCAACTTTCATCCCCAAATGGTTTCTTAGATTTTTCATTATTTTTAATAATGTACAATTTTAACAACATAATCCACAGTGTGGCTATGCCCATGCCCCCCTAGAATGCGAGCTCTGAGATCATACCTATCTCCTCACCACTGTGGCCCTATTGCCTAACTTAATTCTTGGCACGTTAGAGATACTTAAGAATCTGTTGAATTAAAAGAACACATAAGTGACTGAACACATCATTTGAACGGTAGACTCCTTCTTATCAAGCTTACCTAGAAAAACACTTTTCATCATCCCAATAAAAAGGCTTTACTGACCTTCCCCACCACTGTGTTATTTAATGCATAGCCTATTTTCCACTGAGGTTTGGTCTCAACACCACCCATTTTCTGCCACTACTGCAGGACTCAACATTCTTAGCTTCTCACTTCGCCTCTGCCTCACCCTCCTTTGTTTCATGTGTATCCCTCTAATCAAGTGCAGAGTGTATGAAATGTGATATGCGATCACATTAGCCCAGCTTTATTTTGATGTATTTTTGTCAAGCCTGTACAGACAAGTGGAAAGAGAAGTGAAACAGAAGCTGGGAAAATACTGCCAGAAATTATGTCAACAAATAACTTCAGAGTTTACTTTCCCATTAGTTCTAAACTGTTTAAGCAAAGTAGCTGCTCCTCTGTCTATAGGTCAAAGCCTGAACCTGAATCAAGGGTAAAAAGGCAAAGCAAATCCCTAATAGAACACATTTCATACCATGGTCTCAGGGTTTGGATTTCTTTCTATTTTTACTTAAAACAACAACGCCTCCTTGTCGTTTCAAATCATACCCAGAGGTTGGCAATAAGGCTCCAGTTGGTAGTTAATAAATCTCAAGTAATGTATCGATCGCTCTTCACGCTTTTTCCATTGTTCTTAAAACGTAAGAACTGTCTCATTATGTTAAGAAAAAAAGGACAAGTTTCCACACTTAAATGCCAACCAAGTAAAGAAATCCCTGGGAAGCTAATAATGAAACAAAGGTGGTTTTCTTCAGCAGAACTGCGTGTGCTAAATTGCACTTTTATGTGATTTTTAGGGCAATTTGCCACGTTCTTGGCACCACTTCATCACTTTCCTTCGGCAACAAAGAAAAAAAGGAGGGCCACAATGACCTATATATTACAACTCTAACAACGTGTGGGGGGTCAGCCTCTCCAAGTTTATGAGTCAGCTTTAATAATGGATATTCCATTTTCTTATTTAAGTTAGAGAAACTCAAGGGTACATTCTCATTCCCCCAAAGACTTTACTGCTCCTCCCAGTTTGTCCATCAGACAATTTTTTAAAAATCTTTAAATGTCATGAACAGCAGTGTTTCCATTGCACCCATTACATATTATGATTTGTAGGTTATACACAATTTCATTTTTACATGAATTTATTGACTTCCTAAGAGGTTCAACTTACCAAGTTTATCAAATCCATTCAACACAAAAATGGGGAAACTGAGGCCCAGAGATGTAATGTGACTTGCCTTTACTTACAGACCATCCATGCTAAAGGATTAAATGGCTGTGAAGGTAGCTTATGCTTTAAGGTGGGCATGATAATTAATAGCTAAGTGATACTAGAGAAGCTTATGGCAATTTGAGCCTCATTTTCTTCATGTCTAAATAGGAAAATAACTACCTTGCCAAGTTGTTACTTATCATGGCTGGGGAGTTTGAAAATGAAAATTTCCCTCCTGGAATATTACTCTTTCTCTTTCCTGACTTTCTCTCTTTCTCCTTTTCACATCTGATGCCAAATTTCTATCTTTCCCAGAAGCCTTCACGGGTCCTTCAAGCTAAGGTCCCTGACACACAGGACACCTTGTACTTCCCTGTTGGAAATTCATCACAGCAGTGACTAAACAAGGTTTAGGGACTTTCCTATATAAAATCTTTCAACTTCACTAAATATAAGCTCCATGAGGGCAGCAATTCTGTTTTTATCTCTGTACACTTGCTCTTGAGCTCGCTGTCTCTCCATTTCCCCTAGCCCATGGTAGGTGCTCCACAAATATTTGCTAAATGAGCATCACGGTACTTATTCAATAAATGAAAGTCCCAGCCCTTCTTGTTGTTGAGGCAACTGACGCATACTTAGTTCTTTTCGCTCTCCTAGGTCAATCCATTCACCTCCTTAAAAATGACTTAGTCCATAGTTTCTGTGTAGGGTTAGCAGCTTGCTGGTGTCTGAGGTTTTATCTCTCATTGCAGTGTGAACAAAACAGTCAAGGAAAAGTCACTTCTGTGCTTAGCTCTTTTGGCAAAACAACCCTCCCTCCTCTCTCCACCCCATGTTTGCCCCGAATTTGACTTCACCACAGTCTACTTTAAGAAGAACAGCAGCTAAACCTTCTTTGAAACTTTATTCGCCATGGTCAACAAGAAAAAAAAAAAAAAAAAGGCTGGTGAAATTCCTTTAAAACGTGCTTTAATCTAGCTGGAATGCCATAAATTGCTTCCAGATGTGCACGATACAAAAGTCAATCAGAGCTATTTATACTGACACTCCACAGTCCAAACAATCTGAAGCCAAATGCCATGTCTCCGCTTCAACGAAGCTATAAATGTCAGTTTTGTTGAATTTGGAAAGGTGTTGAAGAGTTCATGCAAGTTTGAGTTCTTGACTCTTTTCGAACCAGCGGTAATTTTGACAGGAGGGAAATAAAACCATCACACATACAAACTTTTGTAAATCCCGTCCTCACTGAGCACACCTGACACCTCTCATGCATGACCTTGAAAGGTCCATCGGTTAGAAGACAAAACTCAATTTTGTAAAACAGAAGAATGTAACTCTGGGACAAGGTGCCGAAGAAGCCCAGAGAATCTGGCCAGACCACCCCCCCAACCCCGTCCCACCCTGAACACAAACAAGCGCACTTGGGAGTTAGTTGGCTGCATGGTTTGTAGTAATGCCTTTTTGACATCCTAGTCAGACCATTGCTCTCCCAAGCAGCCCTGCAAACAAAGATAACTCAGGCTGTTGGCACTGCACTAAGGTACTGGCGTGGGCACAAAGCCTCAAGTCCAGGTGGCCGGTTCTGGGGTTTCATCACTTAGAGACAAGTGTTGTCTCTTTCCACTGGAATAATCTTCAGGCTTGTGTTTTTATCTCATTCTGCATCACATTTCTAGTACCGGCACACAGTAGGCCATCAATAAATAATGCTGAAAAAAATATGAAGACTTAAAGGGAAAGATGATCTATTAGTCTGTTTCTTTTCAAGCATGTAATTCATATAGGTAAATTCCAAATAAAAACGCTATAGGTTTTTACAACAGAATGGAAAGAGCTTGGGATTTGGAGCTACAGACATATGGCTTCAAATTCTAACCTCAGGTCCTGATTAGTGGTATGGCTTTGTGACTGTTTCATACCAGCTCTGACCCTCAGTTCTGTCCACAGCAGAGGGAGCTAAAGATGTCTCTCTCATACAACTGCTGCAAGGGTGTTCTTGTTTTACAGTCAGACTTTGGTATTCATTTCCTTATTTTTGTCCCCATGGCTGGGATTTCAAGTGTTTAAAAATCATTAAAAGCCAGAAATAACTCAAATTTGGAGGCAGAAATAAATCAAAAATAAATACCTGTCAGTTTTCATTCATAGAGCGGGCACAGTACTTGGGTTAAACTATATGGAATTTCCAATATTTAAAAACAGCAATTTCCTATAGTTCTCCCTGCTATGAAGGGTCATGTGAAGAATCATGCCACATCTGTGGCCCTCCATGGCAGTTCCCCACTTAGTTACCGAATGTATAACCACACTCACTGAGGCTCACAGCAGCTGGGTGTAAACCAGTGGTTCACAAACTATAGCCTATAGGCCAAATCCAGCCACTGCCTGTTTTGATAAAGTTTTATTGGAACACAGCCACACCCATTCCTTTCTGTATGTTCTTTGGCTACGTGCGTACTACCAGGGCAGAGCTGAGTCATTGTAACAGAGATGGCAGTGTACACAAAGCTGAAACGAAATTATTTACTATCCAGCCCTTGCTAGAGGAAGTCTGCTGGCTCCTGTACAGACACATAGTTTAGGTACAGCAATTACTACATCAATATGAGTTTGGCTCTCAAGTTATAATAGATTCTATTTTTCTGTACCCGAATGTTAGCTGCATCGCTTCCTTTGATGTATCTCAGATATATTCCTTAACTTCTCAGTTTTTCAACCACATGATGGAATAGATATCTTGTAAGGTTAAGAGAATTTAAAAAAAAAAAAAAAAAGCTGGATGCAGTGGCTCACACCTGTAATTCCAGCATTTTGGGAGACTGTGCCGGTCAGATCCCTTGAGTTCAGGAGTTGGAGACCATCCCGGACAACATGGCAAACCCTTGTCTCTATAAGAAATACAAAAATTATCCAATGTTGGTGTCATGTGCTTGTAGTCCCAGTTACTTGGGAGGCTGAGGTGGGAGGATTGCTTGAATGCACAAATTTGAGGCTATAGTGAGCCATGATGGGGTCACTGCACTCCAGCCTGGATAGAGTAAGATCCTGTCTCAAATAACAAACAAACAAAAAAATGCAGTTAACAATAATGTCTGACATGTGATAAGGGTTAAATAAATTGAAACAGCTTTTTCATTATGATCATAACCCCATTTATATTTCTTTACTTATTAGAAATATCATGTCACATGTGGAATGATAAATGGCAAGGCACGTGCAGCCTTTGTGTCAATGGACAATTTACAGCGGTGGAGACAGTGGCAATCAGAAGAGGGAACAGCTGCCACTGAGCTCCAGCTGCAGTTACCATATGGAAATGTCACTCCAATGTTTCCAGGTCTTCTGAATTTTCAAGAGACACTAGAGGTGTGGATACTTACACAAAATCTCCCATTTTTAAGTGTTGATAATGGTTTAAAAATGTTTCAAATCATTCATTCTGTGAGCCAAAGACAATGTATGTAGGCTTGTGTTTTCTTATTGATGTTTGAGTAAGTCAGAGAGTGTCACAAGGAGGGAAGGGGGGAAGAACTTTTTGTACCTGGCATAGAAGATGGCAGATGTCTGTGTTGGAACTGACCTCAGATAGCTTTGTTGAGCCATAAAAAAACAGTTTTGTTGAAGGTTTAGTCTTTGCACATCTACTTTTGTAATACTGAGCTATCCAATATGCATCCATCTTCTTCTTCCTAGAAAAACCACTGTCTTTACAATTTCCCATCTACTCATATTCATTTCAAGCCTTTATTTTGTACCTACTATGTGAAAGACATTGTATATTTAAGCTAAATGGAGAAATACACTTTAACTCATAATGCTCTGGTCCTCTTGACACACAACTGAGGGATCTAAAATATATCCAAGCAACTGTTCTTTCTTACTTTCTTTTTCTTTTTTTTTTTTTTTTTTGAGACAAGTTCTCACTATGCCACCCAGGCTGGAGTGCCGTGGTGTAATCTTGACTCACTGCAACCTCCACCTCCCGGGTTCAAGTGATTCTCCCACCTCAGCCTCCTGAATATCTGGGATTATGGACACGCGCCATCACACCCAGCTAATATTTGTATTTTTAATAGAGGCAGGGTTTTACCATGTTGGCCAGGCTGGTCTAAGCAGCTATTCTTGACTCCCATTGTGAGCATAGGAACAGAGGCTCGAAAACACCCTCAGAGCAACACAGGCTCAGCCAAGAGTGACTAGAGCCTACAGTTTAAGAAAAACAAGGATTTTTAAAATCAGTCACCTGGAGATACATTTTACCAACATTTAAAGCATCTACTTTCAATTCTTCATGAGGAAAAAAGGTCTGGGAGAAGAATAGCCACGTACTTTCTTGAATATATGTTTGTCGGGAATGCAAGCTGGGAGATTTAAACTAACAAATATTTATTGTGGTTATTTTCTACTGTGCCAACTTGGCTACGCTGAAGTTTGTTTCCCAGAGTCCCCTTCCCTGTGTGGTTTCAAGGCTATAGTTGGTTAAAAGAGCAATTTGCCTGGAACCTGGAAGACAGAGATAAAGCAGCAGCTACTACTCTCTGAAATCGTCATGTTTGGACGTGGTTCTGGCTTGACCTTGCTCTCCTCCATGTGGAGTTCTTCTTGACTGTTGACCTGATTGTCCAATATAATCTTCATGTCTCTTAGCAGATGCTTGGCAGTAGACCTGAAAAGCAGTAGCTACATAGAGACACAACTTCCCTTAGCTCTCCCACACATTTCCCTGTGCAGTTCCATTTCAGGGACTGGAGGTGCTTGTTTCTCAGATTTCTGGTTAGTAACTTCTGATTCACCATCTCCTCCATTTCAGACATTTAACTTTCCAGTTTCTCCTATGACTGGGAAGGTCTAATTCCTATGATAAATAATTTATTCTAAGACCTTGACTAACAGATGAGCGATCTTTGACAATAGATGAGTGACCCCTACTTTAATTGTCTTTGCTCCACTTGCCTGTAAGTTCCTAGTGGGCCTAAAGTCTAGAGTTTTAAAAAGGAACAAGGGAGTTCCTTTTTAAAGCTCTAGACCTTCATAATAATACCCACTCAATAAATATTAACTGAATAAAGGAAATAGACTCATTAATATGATCTACATTATATTCTCTCTCCATTTTAAAAACAAAAATTACAAATTTAATCAGATCAAAAGCCTAGATGAATAACTGACAGCTAGAAGACATTGGATAATTATTTTAGTAGTTCAGTAGAAGGAATGACTTAAGCTGATGTGTGTTGAGGGACTTTTCAATTTAACTGTAATGGGTTTCATTGAGTTCTGCTTACGGGTTGCAAAATAGTGCAGTCATTGCATGAGGTAATGTATTGTCCCACGAAATGAAAATTGAACTGTTTTCTTTGGTGTAAACATTGCTGCCACAAGACTATCTAGTCCTTATGTCTTAGTGAGCTTTTATAAATATATTTGTAGAATAAATTCTTAGAAGGCAAGTTACTAGAACAAAGGGTAGGTTCAGTTGCAGTTCCAGCATACTGCCTTTTCCTACCCCCTGCTCAAACACCCTCCCTTCCATCTATGTTCTACCAATTTTATACTTCCCCCAACAGTATATAAAAGTACCTCTTTCCCACACGGCCTGACCAATGCTATGTATTTGAAACTTTTTAACATCAGCCAATCAGATAGGAGAATGGAATATCAATGTTGTTTAAAGTGAAAACTGCTTTTGAATATGTAATAGTGCCGCAAGTTCTCATCTCTGCTTCACTTCAGATACACGTAATCAATGAATAAGGCAGTCTCATTCTGGGATGGAATTAACTTTATAAACCAACAAGGGATACTTAGCATTTATGTAGCACTTCAACTAATGACTGAAACTGGCTTTGGGGAAAAAAGTACTGCTGCTGATTTTCATAGCCCATAGGGACATTAGCTTTTACTGTCTTTGTTTTACCATTCTTGTCTTAGGTAAGAGGAAGGTGGGGAAAGGCAGGCTCCATTATGCAGCCTATGGGTTAATTAAGATAAATAAGACAGCTCACTGATTGCGGATATCTTTTATAATCCAATTTTAATAATGGCTATTGTCACCAACACTGGCCACTAGAGTAGCAGAGGGAAACAATTAGTAAATTTATGAATTATGGCCCTATTAATAGCTTTTTAGGGAGAAAAATAATTTTAGCTCAATGGATATTTTATATCTTGATTACAGACTTGGTAGATGGGTGTGGATCTAGAAAAAAATTCCTTCTCCTGGCTTTAATAAAGGCAAACTCTCTGAGGAATAATAAATTGTCGACTCTAACAATAGTGTTAAGAAAAGTCAAATTTATGAACTTTCTTATTATATTTTTCCTGACGTGCAGTATATTCAGGTCAGGTTTAGGGAATTTTTGTTTGTTTTTAGTTTAAGTACTGATATTAATCCCTAAAACTAGAGTAACTGGTTGGATTAAGTATATGAAGATATGGAATTATTTACAACGGCCCTTTTTAGTTTTCATTTTATATGGAAGTAACAAAATATGCGACAATCTCATGTTTGGCTGATAGAAACATGCAACTCCATAGACAGTTCCCTTTCCTGAATTACTATCCCAAGTGCATGCTATATAGTGAGGGAGATGAGAGAGAGAGCTCATCAGGTGAGAGGAAGTTGGTCAACAGAGTTAGTAGGCATAAGTGAATCTACTTCATTTTCTAGGCGTTCTCTTTGCCACGTTATGTTCTTCCTACTCACCATCCACCCACCTCTGCAATTCTCTACTCCAGATATCAGCAATGTGTCCACATTCTAAGAGGGAGGACTCATAATATATATTTTCACTAAAATGATCAGTTCTCTTTCCTTGGGAACTCATAGGAAAAGCTTGCCAGCCAGGAAGAGGGCAACTAAACTAGTTTGGGGCCTCCCCATGTGTTTCTGTTTCTTAGCAATTTTAGAGTATGAGAACAGAGCATGTGGCTATGTGTGTTAAATAACATTGAGCTAGTCCAGTGGTTCTCAATATGGGTGTATGGGGAGGCGGGTTTGGAAAGGGAAGCAATTTTGTCCCAGGAATACATTGCTAAAATATACGGGCACATTTTGGTTGTTGCAACTTGGTGAGGGTGGTGCTGGTGGCACCTAGTGTGTTGAGGTCAGGGACGCTGCTAAGCATCCTGCAATGCACGGGACAGCCCTTTGTCACAAAACTTAGCATGCCACAAATGTCGGTAAAGCTAAATTAAGAAATCCTACGGTGGCCCATCAAAGCAAAGGGTTCCATTGCTATAGAAGAAGGTGACGGGGAAGCAGCCTCCAGATTAAACGCCTGGGTATGAGAATACTCAAAGACTGACTTTCTGCTGCATGCCTCTGTTGAAAGGGAAAATAAATATTTGATTTTGTTTTGTATCTAAAAGGAGCTGAGGAAAAACAAGAGGGCCTTGCTCTTGAACTTACATTTAGTATTATAGAAACCAGACAGGTACATTTGGTAAATGCAAGAGAGCCCCAGAACATGACACAAGTAAAGGCCAGCTCTTTATCAGGGCCCAGTATTCTCCACAGCTTTTCCAGAGGATGCAAGATTTTGTCAAAGTTATATGACAAAACATTGAATATTCTGCTAGGTACTCCTAATCTACAAAAAGCTGAACTTTTCTAGACCCCAGCTTATTAATTTAAAGGATTGCCAGGAAGAAGCATGAGATAACATAAAACAAATTATAGACTTTTAACTAAATGAAACCTCAAAAATGTTTTCCTCCTTCAAAATATTGTTAAATATCTTTGATATCATTATTTAAAGATAATAGAGTTTTAAACCAAAAGTGAATCTATGAAAGAATATGGAATTAAATACTGATATGTACAACACTCTTGCCTTGTTTAGAAATCCCAGATTTACAACTCCAACCTAGCTTAATAGTCATTTTGAAAAGGCAGAAGAAATTACTGAAGGGCGATGATTTAAAAAATACATGTAATTTTCAGCTAGCACTGCTGGCTTTAACATGTGTAAGGGCAGAATATAAAATACAAGTTGAACAATACAATATTCTTCCTCTCCCCAGTCTTTCTCAATCTTGCACAGGCTCAGGAGGAAGATAATAATAATTATTTTCCAGTAACATAATAATAGAAAAGGTATTGACTAGCAATACAATCTACTTGATCACCCTGCATGACTCCATTCTAGCACTGAAAGCTCAATTTGATGGCATGAGATATCTGTCTCTCAGAGGAATAAAGGGCTTTCCAACTGCAATGTAACTGAAGGATGTGATTTGTCTTGCCTGACACCATATTCCATGTGTCCCCAAATTCAGTGGCCCTGTCTCATACATCATCAAGCAGATATTTTCACTCTGATATGATTTCTTGGGCCCAGTGTTCTATGAAAGCTAAATGCAACTAAAGGATTTCTGACTTCTACTCTGTCCCATGTTAATTTCCTTTTCCCATTTGGATGAAATAGTAGTGTGACCCTCATTGCCCATTCCTAAGATGAAAAGCAGCATTGCTGTGCCACATGTGACTTATTCACTACTTTATGGACCCATACCTCTCAAAGGATTACCTTTAATACACAAGGTATCCTGGAGTGCTAAATGGTGCTTCAGGGTGTCAATGAAGTGGGTGAGAAATGGGTCAGAATCACATGGAGAAAAGGAAACTCTCCACTGACCACACATTTGAAAAAGCTAAGAAGGCTCATCAGTGAAGACCTAGGAAAAGGCTCCTGGGGACCATTTATTCATAAATGAAACTGGGAAATACTTTCCACTTGGAATTTATTCCCAGGTCACCAGTTTTGAAGCAGTTATGCAAAGCAGAGTTGAACCAAGTTCAAGACCAATTCATTTAATTTATTTATCCTTGGAGTTTGTCTTTTATGGTAAAGCCTCCTGCTCTTTAAGAGGAAACTTATGAGTCATTGGACTCAGGTTTCTCACCACTGACCTATGATTTTATGAGTTGGAAGGATATTAGCAGGACAAGTCCTGGGTGGCAAAAGGGTCATTGTTTAGTCTCAATTTGAGTGTGAGGTCTTTTCCGAGACAGTTTCCCCCTTTGGAAAATGCCCTCTCTAAAACTGCAGAACTTATCAGTACCCAAGCCAATGCCATCTGAATAAAAAGGGTCCTGAAGTGAAGTTGAAGACAGACAACTGTACGTGGCACCAGGTTTTTTGCCAGAAAGCCTGTCTAAGGATATGCTCCTCTGGTGCTTTACTTTGGAGAGGGAGGAATACTCTCATCCCTAGCACAGTGGTGACAACATGTCTGGCTCTCTTCATCAGTGACAACCAGGGGGCAAGAGCTGGAAGAGAAAGAGCAGGGCTGGGGTGGAGTCGGGGATTAACATGGTTAGGCACATTTGGTAAATTCACAAGAGCCCCAGAACAGGACAAGCAAAAGCCAACTCTCCAGCAGGGCTTTTCCAGAAAACCACAGGATATTCTACATAGCTTTTCCAGAAAGCTGCAGGAACTTCCTCAAAGTTATAGGACCTTGAAAGTTCCCTTAGGCACAGGAAGAGGTGGGACAGCCATACCTTTTACTTGTCTGTACATGGCTCTCCCAGTAAACCAGGTTTCCTCTCCCCCAACCGTCCTTTATCCTCACACACTTGAAACCACGAAATCATCCCTTCTTGTGGTTCCTTCTCCCTCTTCTAAATTTCACTCTGTACCCATAACTGTTGTGGTTTTATCAGACTAATGTGCTTCTCTCCTCAGTCCCAAATGGAGGTACCCACGTTCATTATTTGAAATTACACATTGGCCCTTGCTATACCCCACCTCTGAATTTTTAACAGACCAGGGGAGGCCCAGGAATTTTCATTGCTCGCAAGTTCCCAAGTAACGCTGATACTGCTGGTCCAGGGACTTCACTTGGAAACCACAGGCATAAAGAGATAGAAGAATTAGAGAAATCCAGACTCCTGTCTGTTTTTTATGGCAGAGCTTCTGGTTAGATGGCCTGCAACAGAATCACCTACAGAGCTGGTTAAGACAAAAGACAGGCCGGGCACTGCAGCTCATGCTGTAACTGCAGTACTTTGGGAGACCAGGGAGAGTGGATTACCTTAGGTTGGGCGTGTGAGACCATCCTGACCAACATGGAGAAACCTCATCTCTACTAAAAAATATAAAAAATTAGCCGGGCATGGTTGTACATGCCTGTAACCCCAGCTACTTGGGAGGCTGAGGCAGGAGAATTGCTTGAACCCGGGAGGCAGAGGTTGCGGTGAGCCAAGATCATGCCATTGCACTCCAGCCTGGGCAACAAGAATGAAACTCTGTCTTAAAAAAAAAAAAAAAAGACAAAAGACAGGCTCTCATCTACAAAGATTTTCATTCAGTAGTCCTGAGGTAGAGCCTGAGAATTGCATTCTGATGAGTTTCCAGGAGATATTGCTGATCCAGGGAACACTCCTTTAGAAGCACTGGGGCAAGAATCATCCTAACACAAGGTGAAGAAGTAGGTAGGGGTGACCAACATGTTATGAGCTGATTACTTATGTCCCCAGATAACCATGTATTGACTAGAACCATTTCAAGACAGTTCTGAAATGGTTAGGAAGGCATATTCACAGAAGCGTTTGAAAAAAATAATCCCTGAGCCAATGAAGACCTCTTTATTTCAGAGGGGGTCTTAAGTGTGCACAACCCTCGTTTTTCTTTTTAAATGACCTGTTCAAGAACACAGTGATCAGGCGCCCTGCCATGATGTAGTCAAATCATAAAGCATTCACTGAGCCTTACTACTTGAAGTGAAAGCAGAATTCCACTGGGGCTGCCTGAGTCTCTGATATAGTTCACACACCTTTCTTCTAAGCCAGATGCACGCTGAAATAGGTTACTTGTAATTGCTTCTGAGGATCATAAGGGGAAAAAAAGCATTTTGATAGAAATCTCTTTTATGATCTTGCTAATTGTCTATTAGTGACAACAGAATTGTGGTTTTTTTCCCCCTTTCCATAAAGTGTACGTTCTGCAGTGACTGTCAGAGGTGCGGGATAGATACTCACCTCAATTATGGCTGTTTTCCCCCTAAACTAGCTTATACAGACAGAAAAATGAAGAGGGCTTGGCAATTATGTAGGACATTAAGTGATGGGATCCCAGAGTTTCAGAGATGTATGTCTCCTAAGAAATCATACGGGGGGGAGAAGATGGATTTTAGAGAAAGAAAACTGGGGCTCAGAGTGGTCATGTCTTGCCCCGTATTGCCCAGCCTGCTTGCGTACAACCAGGATAGGAACTCAGGTCACCTGACCCCAGGACTCAGTCTTCCTATTATGTCTCACTAATTCACTGCTCCATCAAAACTTGCTTCCCCTTCCAAATTCTCCGTTCTTCTCTCATTTATTATGAATTCTTCTTGTTTCTTTTCTCTCATATCCTGTCACTCATTATGGCCAATCAACTGTCTCTTTATAGTTTCTAAGTTATTCTTTTCCATTTCTAACAACGGAATTCTACTTCAGGGCTACATAACTCAGTGATAGGTGAGGGCTGGTTTGTACAGCTCTTGGGAGCCCATTGTTAAATTTTCAAGAGTTTTGCTAGCTGGCTGTTAAAGATAGCTATTATTAAAAATTAAATTCTATAAACTTACAATTAGTGATATGAATTAAAAAATGAAAACTAAAACTCATCTCTTCCTAATGATCTTACTATGATCTATGCCCTTGAGAGGATTTTTGTTTATTGTGTTACAGAATTGCTACATAATGGCATGCTATTTCAGCTATCTTCCCAAATCATGTTAGTGATGATGTCATGCTGGGGTAACCTGAAATTAGACAGGGTAGGAGTATTTACACCATAAAAATTGGGCAAATGCTACAAATAATAATTTTTTCTCTCCATAGAGATACTTGTAAAAATTCACCAGCACATGACTTATCATGGGCTAATTTGTGTTCCATCCAAAATTTATATGTTAAAGCCCTAACCCCTAGTGCTTTAGCATGTGATTTGGAGATTGGGCCTTCAGAGAGGTAATTAATGCTAAATGAGAACATATGAGTGGACCCTAATCCAATCTGACTGGTGTCCTTATAAGAACAGAAAATTTGGACACACAAAGGGACGCCAGGGATGTGCGTGCAAAGGAAAAACAGACCATATAAGCACACGGCAAGAAGGGAGCCACCTACGAGCCAAAGAGGGGGACCTCAGAGGACACGACACCCACCAACACCTTGATTTTAGGCTTGTAGCCTCCACAATTATGAGAAAATGAGCCGACTTATAGAAGACTTTAAGAAAAATTCAAAAGTGGGCGAAGGATATGAACAGACACTTTTCAAAAGAAGACATCTATGAGGCCAACAAACATATGAAAAAATGCTTATCATCACTGGTCATTAGAGAAATGCAAATCAAAACCACATTGAGATACCATCTCACGCCAGTTAGAATGGCAATCATTAAAAAATCAGGAGACAACGGATGCTGGAGAGGGTGTGGAAAAATAGGAACACTTTTACAGTGTTGGTGGGAGTGAAATTAGTGTAACCATTATGGAAGACAGTGTGGTGATTCCTCAAGGACCTAGAAATAGAAATACAATTTGACCCAGCAATCCCCATTACTGGTATATACCCAAAGAATTATAAATTGTTCTATTATAAAGACACATGCACATGTATGTTCATTGCGGCACCGTTTACAATAGCAAAGACTTGGAACCAATCCAAATGTCCATCAGTGATAGACTGTATAAAGAAAATGTGGCACATATACACCATGGAATACTACACAGCCATAAAAAAACAATGAGTTCGTGTCCTTCATAGGGACATGGATGAATCTGGAAACCATCATTCTCAGCAAACTGACACAAGAACAGAAAACCAAATACTGCATGTTTTCACTCATAGGCGAGTGTTGAACAATGAGAACACGTGGACACAGGGCGGGGAGCATCACACACTGTGGTCAGTTGGGGGGTGGTTTGGGGAGGAGCAACTGGGGATGGGGAGTTTGGGACAGATAACGTGGGGAGAAATACCAGATATAGGTGATGGGGGAATGAAGGTAGCAAACCACCTTGCCATGTATGTACCTATGCAACAATCCTGCACGGTCTGCACATGTACGCCAAACCTAAAGTACAATTAAAAAAAAACTGAGAAAATACATTTCTATTGTTTAAGTCACCTAGCCTGGAGTATTTTACTAGGGTAACCCTAGAAGACTGATACGCCACTGTAGTTGGATCTCCTTATACATGGGTTAACTTGAAGTCCTTGACTTCTAGGTTTTCTCAGTCCCTTTCCTCATATTCCACAATTTTATGTAAAAGTGCAAGTATCTAAGAAAGCCCACAGCTTTTACCAGGTGTCTCAGTGTAGGGGGAACAAGAGTAATTACTCACGAAAACTTAAAACTCACTTTGTAACATTCTATTTCATCTAATTTCCATGTTGGTTCTGGCAATGCAGACCACCAGTCTCATTACTTTGAGGTTGCAGACTATTCAGGTTGAATTAGAGGAATTACTGATATCTGAGCATTTTTTAACCCATAAAAATAGCAAAGTTATATGATTAAATTTAATATAACTTGACATACAGCTCCTTCAGATTTTTTATCCTTTTAATGGGTTTTGCAAACTGCTACTTAATGGGATTTATATGGGCTGTAGACAGATATTCTTTATTTCACAAAGTGTTTACTTGCATTTGAATTTAGTTACCCACATTTAAAAATTGAGCAAATACTCTAAGAACTTTGGGAAACCCAGGATACCAAGTCACAGTGGGACCATGTCCCTCTTAGCAGCTGGTCCCTCTAAATGAAACACACTCTCCAGATTGTCCCCATTGCCTATGTTGGCACACTTTGTTCATTTTTAATAGCTTCCTGGCCTTATGTTTACCTGTCTGTGTAACTACTGTAACTTACAGTTTCTACTTTAACTTACTATTTTGGCTAGTTTCATATATCATCAAACAGTTGGGCACACACAGAGAGATAATGAATTCTCTGGGTCAAGATTCCAAGTCCGGAAATGTAGGTCCTCCAGGGCTCAGCAGAAGTCTTTACAGGTGAGTCTGACACAATACAGACGTTCCTTAATATTTGCAGACGAGTCAAAAGAAGAGCTCCAAGATACAAAATAAATCGGTAACAACATTATTAATAGAATAATGTACTGATAGCTCCCAAAAGCATTTGCTATCACCTGAATGAAATTAAATTGCAATCCTTGGAGGTGTTACGTAGATGAAAATGTCATAATTCCTGTATTTTAGAAGGACATCAAAAGAGGAATATCAAGTCTTTATTCATACGAATGCTTAAAACTTTTCTGGGCCAACATGGCTTTCTCCCAATTTTTCTCCCATCCAAGTACTAACCAGGCCCAATCCTGCTTAGCTTCTGAGATCAGCCGAGATTGAGAGTGTTCAGGGTAGTATGGCCATATTTGCTAACCAATTTTTCTTTTTAAATTTCAAGATTTTATTTCTTATCTTGCTGCAGCTGAAAAAACTGTCTAATGGCTTTCTAGTCCACTGAACTACCTCTAACATTTAGAGACGATTTTAGGTTGCTTTATTGATAAGAAACTTATCTTAAGTCTCTTATCTGCAGAGAAGATAAATAGAAATTGTTCTCAAGGCACATTTTGTTGCTTAATGTTCATGATAGTCTCTATAATTACTCTCAAATATTATTACTTTTAATCATGTCAGTTTATATGAATTAGAAAGTACAACACAATTGTATCTCCATGGTCTCAAAGTTAGGGCAAATTAACATTTGGAACTACTTTTTAAGTATTCTGATAGTTGAATTGACAGTCAATAAATAATGCTAACCAAATCATTATATTTTGGCTATAACTACTAAATGAAACAATCATTTCAAAAATTAAAAAAGATAGATCCACAGTTTCTCAGGGCTGCAGAGTAAAATCTACAGAAGTCTTATGCATTTCTACGTGTTCTAATCATCCTAATTTTCTAATTTGAGACTCAGGTATTAGGCTGTGACGGAGGGCTCATTAGAGAGCATGTTATTATGGCTGATTAATACTGGAAGACTCTGACAGTAGAGCTTCATAGTCCTTAAGGATTATCTAAGCCCAGTTCCTTCATTTCACACATGTAGAAAACAACATATGGAAAGTCAGGGAATTGTCCAATAACAGAGTTAATGGTAGGACTCAGGACTATAACACCAACACACATACACACACAGTCACACTCACATACATCCTCTGCCCACCTCCCCAAACACCCACATGGAGATATTTCTGCATGTATTACTTTTTAATGTTCTCTAAATTAATTTCTCCAGATCATTATGTTGTCATTTTAATGACTGTTTAGATAGCTGCTCTCATCTACTGAGGTTTCACTCAATAACCTCACAGAGGAAACTTCTACTCTGTCCTTACATAGCTGTCTCATGTATAAACATCCATATATACCACATCTATATATTTCAATTAGTCATGGGCCTTTATTTAATCAATAAAAGACAAAGCCAACATTCCTCTTAACCTCAGTAAATACAAAAGACAAAGAAGCCATCATTTTAACTGTATTAATCAATCAATCTTTTACTCAAGTACTCAGAAATTATTAAATAGGTTTCTTGATTAAACAGACTGATGCTAAGATTGTGGCTATACTTTTCTCACATTACTGTGGAGTATAATCCAGTCCCCAAGGGTTGCACAACACAAAAGGTCCCAAGGCTGTGGCAACAGCAGGCTCTTAAATTAGGCCTACTATGGACCGGATGCCCAGGCAGACCAAGCAGCCACTGAAACAGGACACCTTACTGGAAGAACTGAAGCTGTTCTGGGCTATTAGAGTAACTGCCTATCAATATCTTTCTCCCTCCCTCTATCCATTGGCCCATCCAATTTGTAATCCATGCAGCAGCTAAAGTGATTTGGGCAAATCTGATCACCTCTCCTCTGCGTAGGGTCTGGTGATGACTTTCTCTTGGCCCGAGTATGATGATAAAGCTCCTTAGTTCTCCAAGGTTCTGTACTATCAGGCAACTCCAGACACAACTGTCCTCATCTCCTCTGACTGTTCACTCCTGTTTCAGCCACCTAGCTCCCTTCATCAGCTCTTTCCCACCTTGCTGCCTCTGGCCACTGATCTTTACACAACGCCATTCTCTCTTCCTGGAGTACCCATTGTCATCTTGTTAACTACATATCATCATTTAAAGTGTCAGCGGAGCCTTCCCTCCCCTCCTTCTGTAGAAATTCAATTAAATCTACAATGTGATTCTATATACTCAGCAGAATGGTTAAAGTGAAAAGACTGAACGTGTCAAGGGCCAGTAAGCATGTAGAGGAACTGAAAAGCTCTTGCATTGCCAGTAAAAATGCAAAATGGTACAGCTGCTTTGGAATAGTTTGACAAGAATTTTTAAAATTAGAAAAAGTTTAAAAATTAGAGGCCGGGCTCAGTGGCTCACACCTGTAATCCCAGCACTTTGGGAGGCCAAGGCAGGCAGATCGCATGGTCAGGAGTTCAAGACCAGTGTGCCCAACATGGCAAAATCCCATCTCCACTAAAAAATCAAAAAATTATCTCGGTGTTGTGGTGCATGCCTATATCCCAGCTACTTGGGAGACTGAGGCAGGAGAATCGCTAGAACCTGGGAGGCAGAGGTTGCGGTAAGCCGAGATTGCACCACTGCACTCCACCCTGGGCAACAAGAGCGTAACTTTGTCTCAAAAAAAAAAAAAAGAAAAGAAAAATTAAAAAAATTAGAAACTACTTCCATTGCCCATTAATGGCATAGGTGATAACATATACATATAGAATGGAATACTTTATGACTTATAAACAAAAACATGAATGTGTCTTATAAAGGTAATGCTGAACACAGAAAGTCAACACACACACACAAAACACAAGCTATGTGATTCATTTTATAGAAAGTTTACAAATGGAAAAAATAATTCATGGCTTTAGAAGTCCAGATATTGGTTACCCTTTGGGTGGGTAATGACAAGGGTGGCCAAGGGAGGCTTCTGAGATGCTGGTCACTATCTGTTTGTGAAAATATATAGAGTTGTACATTTACGATTTGGTTACTTTTCTACCTGTATATTTTACTTGGATTAATCAAAATTCAAAGGCCTCTACTTAGTTTCTGGCAATAATAAAAACTTATTCTTTGTTGCTCTTATCTCTCTCAGGATTTTACTATCAACTTGTGTCATCGCTTGATCAGTGCCTCTGTTGCCCTCTAGAGTCTAGACTGCAAGCTCCACATAATTGGGAAATTGTTTTTAATAATCACTACTACTGGGTGCCTAACTCAGTATTTACCAAATATTTGATAAATTAAAATGAATAAATATAATCTGCCTCAGTTATTCCGAGCATGAACCTGGGAAGCAAAGGACCTATGTGTTAGAACCCATTTTGTAAGACCAGTCCATATTCGGCTGACAGAGATAGCGACTTGTGTCTTTCTGGTTAACCATTGTTTCTTTGGCACTCAGTACAACATTTGAACATTATAGGGCCTCAATTCTTAAAAAAATTTTGTTGAACAAATGGAAAACTGAATGTAAACCTAAATGGATTAGGTATTTTTTTTTCTAGGGAACAATAGTCTCCAGTGAATGAAAACACCAAGATGAATTGTTTATTTTTCCTATCCTGGCCGCAATAAATTAGGTACATAAGCCCATTACTAAGTCTTCAAACCATTGCCCTGACACACTCTACCTCTGCTTCTCTTTACTTATCACTTCCTGGTCCCAGATCCCATTAGCATGAGATGTTGTTCTGGTGAATTTACAGCTTTTGAGGTGATTCTTAGCTCATTTAGAAGCAGATATCTTAGGGTATTTTTGATCTGACTAAATAAATAGGCAATAAATTGACTTGCAAGTGACAAGACTACAAAGAACTCAGTCTTCTGCTTTCTCAGTCAGGTAATGTCAGAAAAAATTCTTGACTGACATAAATATAGAAACTTCTAGGGATAGAGATTGAATGCTTACATACATATTTAAGATATTTAATTTCCCACTTTAGGATGTAAAATTAAATTGCATTAATAAAATATTACCTTCAGAAGTCCTGCTCCTTCCCGTTTCAAACGGGAATAGTGTTGAAATCCTTCACATATATCTTTTACAACAGTGTTCACCATCAAGAGAACCATATTTTCATAATCTAAGACTCTTTCAGGATACATCATTTTACTTTCATTAGAGATGCTGTACTTTTTGAATCCAAGTAAAATGATGCCACTAGGAAAATTTAAAATATTATTCATTTTTTTGAGACGGGGTCTGGCTTTGTCACATGGCTGGAGTGCAGTGACGAGATCTCGGCTCACTCAACCTCTGACTTCCTGGTTCAAGCTATTCTCCTGCCTCGGTCTCCTGAGTAGCTCAGATTACAGGCACACGCCAGTGTATCCATCTAATTTTTGTAGAAACATCTAAAATATTTTAAATGTGAGCCTCAAGCATTCATTTATAAAACATCAGGATATGTGACTTGTTTATTCATCCCGTATGTGTTTATGGGTGATCTCCACAACATAAGCACTGCTCTATTGCTTTTGAAGGTCACACAAAGCCTGTACCTAATGACATCAAACACCCTATTACATTTCTTTGCCTTTTTCAAAAGAAAACTCTTTTCATGTGACCTCCATAGGTATTCAAAACCAGGATCAAAGAAGGATATGTTAAACGAAACTGTTTTCTCCAAACAGGATTCTTGGTTATTCAAAATAAAGTGACTATAAGAGTGTGCTGTATGTGAAGATGCTTTATAGAGGTGCATCTGTAGTCACAGCTGCTACTTTGCAGGCTGAGACAGGGGGATCACTTGATCCCAGGAGCTCTGGGCTAGAGCACACTTTGCTAATTGGGTACCCACACTAAGTTTGCTATTAATATGGTGACCTCTCAAGAGCAGAGGACTGCCAGGTTGCCTAATGAGGGGTGAACTGGCGCAGGTCAGAAACAGAGCCCGTCAAAACTCATGTGCTGATCAGTAGCAGGATTGTGCCTGTGAACAGCCACTGCCCTCCAGCCTGAGCAACCCAGTGAGAACCCATCTCTCTCAAATAAAAAGAAAAAAATAAAAATAAAGAACTTGAATATACAACTGTACCTTTTATTCTGAGGGCTTGTTTTGGGTAAAATCCCCAACTTCTATTTACTCATGTAAGAAAGGTCACATTATCTGTGGAAGCTGGAAGAGGTCACCAGTGAGATAAATGCACAAGAATGACATGATCTGTTTCCCCGGGGTTAAGAGTATGCAAGTTGGGCTGAGAGCTGGGAGTCTCTAATCTCCTGAGTTCTGCCTGCTGCTTGTGAAACAAGTGCCCCCATGGAAGACCTCACCAAACTCAGAGCCAGATAAAGCTTAAATCATCCAGCATTGGTCAGCCTACGCTGAGTAACACGCTTTCCAAAATATGCTGCCCTCCTTGGGTACCCTGTTGGTTATCTTCCTAAGCAGCAAAGTAATAACCATGTTATGCCTCAGCCTTCTCTACCCTCCCACTGCAGCAAAAGAGAATGAAAATGAACGCCCTACCTGTCTGTCTTTTGAAAGAGTTACAAGGTTTGGTTATTGTCTATGCTTCTCTCTGAGGCACAGATAAAAAGCCCTGATATTCACATTCACAGCACATCATGTATTAATGCAAATTAAGCTTTCTGAACCTTGAGCTACAAAGAATTATTTTTAGAAGGTTATAAACTCGTGAAGAAAAAAAGGGAATTTGGCATCATTGGCACTCTCAAAGATAAAAACTGGATTTCTTATGCCAATCTCAACCCGACCCCATTAGCAACTGCACAGCTTGTTTCCCTCCATGCGACCCTTCGTCTACCACAGCATACCTCTATCATTCTTTTCGGCTTCCCTAACAACCATGCTGGGTTTTGTGTGTCTTATTTTCATTTCTTGAATTTCTATTATACTCAAAAATAGTTCTGAATTTGATTCAACATTTTTAGGGAATTAAAAAAAATAACAATAATATCCCACAATACTAGACATAAAATTCTCTTTGCCTAGCATAGTTCAGATGCTACAGTAAACGGTTCAAATGAGGTATGACATGAGAACTCTATGGCTATAATGAAAAGGTGATTTCCCAAGTGTCATCTCTCAGTTGAAGCCATTTAAAACTAGCTCAATATTTGAACAAGTTCTGCTTTTCTTTTTATTCATGGTTTAAACAGGCTATAATTTCAAGCCAATCACAAATGTGAACATTCTTAATTTGGAGTCTTTAGATTTTGGGTTAGGAGCATAAACTTGAGTTAGGATGGTAAGAGGAAAAATGATGGAAATGAGTTTTCAAATGTGTGTTGTCAGTGCTGGTGCTTACAAAAGTCTCTTACCCATCACCCAGAAAGCTTGCTATTGTAAGACAATATAATGGAGGCAGGACTCAAGAGCTGGATGGAATGATACAATTTTACATATTAGCAGACTTAAGCCTGAGCAGGAGAGTCGCCCCAGTGACTGAGTCACAGATGTAAAGTTGAGTTTTCCAAATTTTCTGACTTTATATATCATGACTTTTTAAACTACATGAATATTATCACCTTAACATTGTAAATGAATGTGACCTGCTCATATGGCCTCAGTTTCAAGATCTGAGTCAATTTCTTTTAACAGTTGCCTATTACTAGTGACATCCTTCAAAGAGAGAAACAGCTTTAATAAAGATATCTTCTAATCATCATGACTTTGAGGCATATTATCATCAAGATACTAAAATTCTTGACAACTTTTCAAAAATAATCCTAACTTATCTTTCTTCTTATCCATTGCCATATTTGATCCCAGCCTATGATAACCAGGTCAACAACTGTAATTCCACTTTGTGAGAGATTAGAGAGGGAAGAATGATTATACTACTTTAGAAAACTTAAAAAATAAAACAGAAACAATGCATCTACCTGCCTATGATGGCCTATAGTTTCAGGAAATGTGATCTGACTGTATTTGCTATGCTCTGTGTACAATATGTTTGTTTTACCGTAACACATCTGTGTTTGTAGTAATTAAGCCATCCATCCAGTTAAACATTGAAAAACAGGCCTTATAAAACTTCCAATCTACCTGTGTGCAAGTATCTTAGTCTGTTTGTGTTGCAATAACGAAATAACATAAAGTGGGTGAATTATAAACAACAAATTTATTTCTCATAGTTCTGGAGGCTGGGAAGTTCAAGAACAAGATATGAGCAAATTTGGTGTCTAGAGAAGGCCTGCTTTCTCATAGACAGCCTTTTCCAATGTATACACGGTGGAAAGGACAAACCAGGCACTAATCCCATTCACAAGGGTTCTGCCCTTACAATCTAATCACCTCCCATAGGCCCCACCTCCAAATGCCATCACACTGGGGATTAGCTTTCAACATATGAATTTGTGGGGGGAAAGCAAACATTCAGAGACCATAGCATTAAGGATTAAGACTATTCTTTGTGATCTTCCATTTAAAAACTAAGTGATTTGCCTTGATTCACAGACATTAAGTTTAGAAGTACTCATTAAAAGTGCCTTTTATATTACCTTAAGAGAAAAAGATTACAGTGACACAGTCTTAACAAGCTGTCTTCCTGTTTCTACCTTATCTCCTACTATATAGATATTCATCTTTAAACACAAAGGTATTTGATCAATCAAATAGCTGAAGTTAAGATAGTTATTAGGTATACTGCTTTCTTAGAACATATATTAAAAATGCACCAGATAAGCCAATGCTCCAGGGGAAGCCTGACCTTCAGATTCCTTCGAAATTTTATATTTGAATTAATGTTGATTGCAGATTCATCAAAATGGCAGAATTCTTTGTTCCTTTAATCTTTTTTTTTTTTTTTTTTTTTTTTTTTTTTTTTTTTTTTTTTTTTTTTTTTTTTTTTTTTTTTTTTTTTTTTTTTTTTTGTTAACCTGATGAATTGACTTGTTTAAACTTTGGGAAGACATAGCCTGGGTTATGTGGAGTCTACAAAGATGATTTTATTTATAGCCAGAAGAGAAGTTAGTCATAATTGAGTTCAATTCTTATTTTAGAGATTTGGGGGTTTAGGTTCTGAAAGGGGAAAAGAAGCCATTTAATTTGTAAATGACAGGGCCAGGAACCAAACACAGATATGGAAAGTTGCATTTTCCAACAATGACAGGAACAGTATCTCTCATCCCATGTGCTCTTCTGAAACATGGCCCTGCCACTTCACACCAAGAGGTACTGTCTAATTCCTTTCTCCTTAACCATGGGCTGGCTTTGGTGACTCATTTGTAACAAAACACAGTGAAACTGATGCTATGTGTCTTCTAAGGCCAGGTTGGAAGAATCTGTGTCCACTTCTGCCATAATCTTTTGAAATGAACAGTCCTCAGAACCCAGATGTTAGAGGATCTAATGGGACCGTATGAATAAGATGTTAGTGTCTGGCTAGCCATTACCAATATTCGTTCTTGTAAGTGTTATCAAGAAGAGTGGAGATGGCACAGGATTGGACTTCTACAGAGGACTCCTACTCCTCATTCCTGAGCACTACATCTCTGTGGCTTGGTATACCCTGGGGGGAAAAGGCAATGCTATATTGGCCATGATTAAATTTCTGCCACCCTACGAGAGGGGTATCACAATATAAATTCAGTTTCCCCAAATAGTTATGTTCTGGCACACTTAAGTTTTAAGATGATTGTATCAACTGTACTTTCTTCTGCATTGCAAATCACAAATGTTAACATATAAGAACGTTCCAGGCCAGTAATTCTTAACCTTGGATGATTCCCCTCTTGCACCCTGCCCCAGCAGAAATTAGTTAATATCCACAGGTATTTTTGGTTGTCTCAGTTTGTGGGGAGGATGCTACTGGCATCCAGAGGGTAGAGGCCAGTGATTTTGCTGAACGTCCTACAATCTGCAGGGCAGCCTCTCACAACAAAGAATTATTCAGCCCAAAACCTCATGAGTGGCAGAGCTGAGAAACACCACTTTAACCTTAATCACCCAGTAGCTTTCTTTGGACATGAATTAGTATAGTATCTTAATCCCACAATCATGCATCATTTATTTCATATTGAAATTTATAAGTACACTGTGTTCTACTTGCTACACAATAATACTAGCACTTCCCAAAATTGTTACAAGCTACAGGCAGGTAACTCCTGTCTCAGACTGAATTTGCCCTTGACAAATTCCAAATACTTGTTCATCATTCATCCTGCAAATAGCATGCACCTATTTTTCTACCAAAGATCTGGAGACTTTATGAAATCATAGAAGAAATTAACACATTCCAAGTTTTTGTACAATGCTTTATCTAAAACAGAGTTAAAGCAAAACTAAAAACAAATCCACCGGGACCAGTTGAACTGTGGTAGGAGGGGTCAGCATGATATGATTTCATTTACTTATGTAGAATCAAAGCACTTTGTGTTGGTGAATATTTATAATTAGCTGTTTGTTCTTACTCTATGTGCTTGTCACTGACTTCTTGAAATGACTGACAGTTCATATTCACATGCACATAGTCTAAAAGCATTAAATGTACTTCCTGTCTGACCAGAAACAGAAAAGAATAGCCTCCGTCCTTGGAAAGTCTAAGAGAGGAACGTGTAGAGAGGAATAAATCGCTTGAGGATACTTCAGAGTACATCCAGAGGGAGGCTGTGGGAACCAGACTCATGTCATTGACAATGTCTACACACTATAAAGGATGAATTCCTCTGTATCAGTTTGGAATTATTGACAGGTCCTGTCAAGAAGTTTCCCATTATCCCTGGGTGCGTAAAAAAATATCTTACATGTAAATGAGGGAGAGTGTCAACCAGCTCTTTTAGTGTGAAGACAGGATTCGATTTATTTATTCTATTTATTTAACAGTTATTTTAACAAGTTGTAAAGATAATACTCTTTCCCAATGAAAGATTCATTTCTTAAAAGTTCAAATTATTCCTCACACCTAGGAAACACTGTAGTAAGAAATTTGGAATGAACTAAGAAACAATGAATGTTAAATTCATGTGTTTAATGGATCTCAACCCATAAGCTTTTTAATTTCCTTCTGTGATTTCTGATATTACACAATATGGTCAGTATTAATGAGTATTTTTGAGGTGACATCACACCATTGTATATATACTTTTTGCTACAGAACCTAAATTCTTCAGCATATTGTATATATAAGCCATCTTCATCTTATACACAGACACTCAAAGCCAGATTTTTCAGGACAAAAGAATGCAAAATGTGGAAATGTCCTGATTACAAGCACTTAAAATCTGTTTGTAGATAAAAAATGCTTTTTTCCTGACTGTGACATATTTAAGAAAAACAAAGATTTACAATTGGTTTTATTATTTATGGGCTCCATAAAGACAAACAGAAACAGAAGTATAGACAAAATTGGGGAAATATAACCAAAGTAGGTGAGGAGGTGAGCTTGTGAGGGCTTTTTTATGCATAATTATTCCTGCGATACTATCCCATTTCCGTTGGGACCACACAGCCCTTATTATCAATTTTAGTGTTTCTAGTAGTGTCCATGCCACTCTGTAGGTCTAGGAATGGGTAGGTACAAGACTATTCCAGTCCTCTAGTGCTGGATAGCAAACTGTCCTACCACTTACTAGCTTACAACAGTAACTATTTTCTTGCTCACAGGTGTGTAGATCAGGAATATGGGCAGAGCTCAGTGGGCCTGAACCATCTCTGCTCTATATGACATTGGCTACACTTATACAGCTGCACACTGACACCTGGGTTCAATTGGAAGGTCAAAAATAGATTCCCATTCATGACTGGGGTCTGGGTGCTGGCAGTCATTCGGGAAAACTTCTCTCTCCTCCGTGAAGCTTTTATTTTCACAGTGACTCTCATCCGCCTGAGCCTCTCTCTACAGGTAGCCTGTCTTCACATAAATAGCTTGAATCCCTTACATGTGGTTCAAGGTAGAAAAAGAACTCAGGAGCCTCCAAGACTCTCGAGGCCTGGGCCCAGACTGGCACAGCATGAACCCAGTGCATTCTTTATTATACTTTAAGTTCTGGGGTACATGTGCAGGACGTGCAGGTTTGTTACACAGGTATACACATGCCATGGTGGTTTGCTGCACCCGTGAACCCGTCATCTACATTAGGTACTTCTCCTAGCACATTCTGTTGGTCCAAACAATGCAAAAGACCAGCCATGTTTCAAGGGGAGAGGAAATAGACTCCATTTCCTGGTGGGAAGAGAGACAAAGGTATATTATTGTAAAAAGGCATGCGAAACTGAAGAACATCTTTGGGGGACAAAAAAAGATATGCCACAAAATGGCCTAAGCCCATATAGGAACAAGGGAAAAAGTGTTCTGTTTCTGCCTGAGCTGATGAGAGAAATTTCGAGTTTCTGGCTCTGATCTGATTATGCAAGTAGAGAACTGGAGATGGAGGCAATTCAGAGTTGAGAGAGGGAGAAAGGAAGACCAAGTCCTGATGATGTTATTTAAACATCTCAATCCAAACATGCCTGAGGCTAATACTATCCCACACTTTCCAGTTTTGTGAATCGAAACATTCCCTTTTATGTTTAAGCTGGCTTTAGTTGTGTTCCTGTTGCTTATAATCAAAACAAACCTGAGTGACACAGACCGGATGTGTTAGTATGGGGAGAAGAAACTAGTCTAGTCCCACCTTGAGCCTTGAAGCCTGGTGTGGGAGACCTTTCTGACTAGCACATGGTCCCTCCTAACTCCAGCTCTTCCTTCTCTGTCAGCACCACTTAACAAAGCTATCTTCATGCTGTAGGTTGTATTGTCTTTGATTATCCTATCCTAGAACGGGGTATTTATTTTCCTCTAATGGCTGACTCTGATATTGTCAATGAGATGAGGGCAAAGGGTAGTTAAGGGTCCAAGTCAGAGGTCAGAGCCCAGGAAGCAGTACCAAGCATGAGGGTACTCATGGCAGGATGACTGAAACAGGAAATGTAATCACAAAGTTAGAAGATGAGATGGTTAAGAATAGTTGGGAAAATAGAACAGATCAGGATGACAGTATAGTTTGAATTCGGTGAAACCAAGTACGTTTCTAGGTTTCTATGTGATGGCAGTGAACATGGAATCTAGGGCCAAATGCGTCTTTCATGTGGGCCATTTCAGGGAGCCAAAAGTGGTTTCCAGGTTGACCTAAGGGCCTGAGACAGTTCTGAGATTCTTAAGCAAAGCTAAACACTGCTCTTCATGACAAAGTTTATCTTATGCTTTGAGTAGACTCCAGATCTAATGGAACTATTTGATCATTTCTTCAAAGCAATGCTGTCTGCAACCACTGCCTAAGTCTCTGTTGATTCAAATCCACTGGGACTTGAGCAAAACCAATCAGGTTAGTAATTCTACAGTGGGTCCACGTCAGATGAAACAACTCACTGAGATTCCTTACATGCACATTCACCCTTTCTCCAGAGACACCAAGTAGGTTTCAACCTGAGAAATATATCAAGGAGATTCTTAAACAAACGCCAGCAGCTATTATTCATCAGAGCTCTAAGTACGGGGCCCGAAACCATACTAAATACCTCATAATCTCTTATTTGACCTATGGAGTTGGTCGTCTTATTTCCATCTTTCAGTTGTGCCTGCCGTATTGTTTATGTACAATAAAGCCAAACAATAATCAAATTATTTCATTTTATGAGCACCAATTTTGTATATCTCTCACTTTATTTGCATAGATTACTTTTCCCATTGAAATAAGATAAGGTGTCTCATTTTTTCAGCCACGTAAAGGAAATAAAATGTAAATCACCTCAAACAACATTTAGGCACTTACTCATTAGAAAGTCAAAATATGTCAAACTATGAAAGCAATGATAGAGGACATTTTCCTTTCCAGACCTTTTGCATGTGTAATAAGACAGTAAAATTGAAATCAGTATATCATTCAGGTTTCTAACATCCAGAAGGAGGAGCTGACAGTCCTGGGGAACACAGAGCTTCTAGTACAGTTTCTGAACCTGGCTGATGATCTGAATGCATATGGAGCTTGTTAGAAATACTTATTCTGTTGTCCCACTCAGGACCTCCTGAATCAAAACATCTGGGGATAGCTTTTTAAACACTCCTCAGGTGACAAGCAGAATCATCTGCTTGTCAGCTAGATTTGTGAACCACTTTCTCTTTAATAAGAAACAAACTGCTTTAAAAATCAAAGATTTCCTACTTATTAGTAACATTTTAGAACATTAATATCAGCTTGGGACATTTAACATATGCATTAATATGCTTTTGAAGTGCCTTTAATTTCCTGTTCAGTGTTTAGTGGGGTCAATGCAATCCAGAGATATGAAGACATGTATTTAATCTGTCCACATCTGAAATGAAGTGAAGCTTAATTACTATTTTCCCCACTGACATCGAATTTATACGTTGAATTAAAAGTTCTTGTCTCTATTTCTCATTGTGGGATTTC
This sequence comes from Cebus imitator, assembly GCF_001604975.1. Taxonomy (NCBI): domain Eukaryota; kingdom Metazoa; phylum Chordata; class Mammalia; order Primates; family Cebidae; genus Cebus; species Cebus imitator. The sequence goes on from NW_016107666.1 coordinate 1,392,883, forward strand.
CAATCCAGTGCAGATGATGTCAGTACTGTCTGCCCTGTTAATAGCAGAATTCCTTTGTGACCTTTGCATGGAACAAATGACCTCTCTCCCTAAACAAAAATTGTGTCTTTTTTTTTAGGGCCTGGATCAAGATTCAGAACCTGACAAACTCCATTATTAGTGATTATGCGATTAATTTAAATTCATACTTTGCCTTAGAAACACCAAACTCCTAGGTGTGGGGCTAGTCTTCTATGTGGATTATAAAGTCCACCAAGGACACACCAGCTTCTTTGACACTGTTTCCATCCTTAAAGCAGTAACTGCCAGAGTAGGTATGAGAGAACAGCTGACGAGTACGTGAATGGATGGACAGATGAATGACCCGGATCTTAATGTTTAATTGGATTTTCAGTAGGCTGCTGAGATTTTCTGGTCTATCTAAGGCTAAGAAAGTAAGTGCACTTGACCTCATTGAGCTTTAGTTTCCTCATTGATAAAATGGAGACAGAAGAGGCAGACAAGATAATTCCTAATCTTAACTGAATTCCTAATTCCTAACTAAATATAGCTACAATTGGATGGAAAAGTCTGCCAACACTAGGCTTTACCATTAGCAAATTTTTAGACTTACATTGATTTTAAGGAGTCAGTGTCAGACATACATGGTCCACTCCCTCACCTCCTTCAGATTTTGTTCACAGGTCACTTTCTCAGTGAGCTCTTCCTTGAACGCCCTATTTAAAACTTGCAACATCTCCTCAACTTTCCCCTGATCTGCTTTGTAACTCCATAACACAATCCCCTCTGGAACTACATAATTTGCTCATTTATTTCGTTGATTGCTCATTCCCTTTTACTAGAATGTAAGTTCCACAAAAACAGGGATTTCTGTCTGCTTTATTCACTTCCACAACCGTAGCCTCTAGTCTGCCACCTCACTGGCATTCGGTTGTTAATTGCTGAATGAAGAAATCAACAAATAGCAATGGAATAGACATAGGTTAACTTGATTCAATTTAAGAACATGAGCACAGCCACTGATATAAACGGGTAAGATGCATGCTGAGCACTGGGGGGAAGTAAAAAGAAAACCGAGGCTGGGCGCGGTGGCTCACGCCTATAATCCCAGCACTTTGGGAGGCCGAGGCGGGTGGATCACGAGGTCAAGAGATCGAGACCATCCTGGCCAACATGGTGAAACCCCGTCTCTACTAA